>NC_061534.1:1070000-1125000 GCF_022379125.1 Scophthalmus maximus
AGTTGTGGACGTTTTCTGACTCCAGAGCTTCAGAATCCAGATTCTGACCAATGAGACGACAGTACAGACACAACCGGTCGAACTACGACCCGATCGATAATCTCTGCTCGAGCCCTCGGTCGATATAACGTGTATTTCTGTCACGACGGATGAACAGATAAGACATTCATCAGATTCATATGTTGATGATATTTATAGATAATATAAATGTAGATTGTGGACGTGGTCGTCGTCCTCGTCGTCCTCGTCCTCCTCGTCATCTTCCTCGTCCTCGTCGTCCTCGTCGTCCTCGTCCTCCTCGTCATCTTCGTCATCTTCGTCGTCCTCGTCCTCCTCGTCATCTTTGTCGTCCTCGTCCTCATCGTCTTCGTCTTCCTCGTCCTCCTCGTCATCTTCGTCGTCCTCGTCCTCCTCGTCCTCATCGTCCTCGTCCTCGTCTTCGTCCTCCTCGTCATCTTCCTCGTCCTCGTCCTCATCGTCTTCCTCGTCCTCCTCGTCCTCATCGTCTTCCTCGTCCTCGTCCTCATCGTCTTCGTCCTCCTCGTCTCTGACGTCGTCACACTTCACACCTGCGTCTGCAGAGGAAGACGGATCTTCAGCAGACGGGACGTTTCACAATTTAGGATAATCAAGATTTTTCATTTCCATTGAAGCGTCTTTTTAAAGAGATAAAATCATGTGTCTGGTTTGGTGGCGTGAATCTAAAGAGACAGGAAGTGAAGTCAAACAGATGATTGTTTCTGATTTCAGTCAGAATCAAGTTTCGGTAGAAAACGTTGTGTTGCTGCGTTTTGTTTTTCTTCTTCTTTTTTTCCATATTCTACTCCAGATGGAGTGACCCACTTACTGAGGGAGAGAGGCGCTGTGCCATTTCTGGTGACTAATACCCCTCCACCCACACCTCACACACACACACACACACACACACACACACACTGAGCTGGATGTATGTGCGTCTCGTGGTCTCTGTGTGTTTCTGCTCCGCGATGATTCTGTTTGTTAAAAATAAAGATGTTTGTGGATAAATGAGAGTCGACAGCGAACGACGCCGACGCCTCTTGTTGCTGCTTTGTGATGAACGACTTGAAGACGTTTTTTAAATCCAAACTCAGAGACTGTGAACTTTTCATATCCAGTAAAAAAAGGACATTCACACCATTGAATTTACTAGAATCTAAATTCTAAGGTTTTCATTGTCCGGCCCTGTGAGCGCTGAGGGGCCCGAGTGGCCCGGGCCATAATCCAGCCCTGACTGCAGCAGTGATGCCTGGAAATATATATATATATATATATATATATATATATATATATATATATATATATATATATATATATTTATATATACACACACACACTGTGATATTAATAATTTTACTGAAGAGATGATCTGAATTCTTCCTACATCACTGGAAACACGAGCATCATCAGACGACCTGTTGGAGTCCGACATGAGTCGCGTGTTGGCGTCACGTGAACAAACACACACCTGGGGCGGAGTCGTCCTCCGGGCCAGTCAGCGTCCTTCGTTCTGCCTCGTTTAATATTCATGAGACTCAACCTGAGGTGTCACCTGCCGCCCTGAGCGGTGATGTCACACTGAGGGACATGTGACCTGAGCTCCGCTTGTTGATTATGTTGTTGGCGCCAATAGTTACTGCGGGTTACATAACCACACACACACACACACACACACACACACACACACACACACACAGAGTTTTCAGGCGGGCCTTTGTTTGGTGTTTGTGTTTGATGTTGCTATGGAGACACCAAACACAAACGGAGTGTGACAGGAGACGTTAACTCAAATCTGTTAACCATCACGAACTGAACCAATCAGAGAGTCACAGGTCACCTGCAGATCATCAATAAACAACAACAACAATAACAACAACACAACTTCTGCTTCAGAACAACGAGACGATCAGTGAAGATTCAAGATAATCACTTGTTCTGTCGTCGTTAACCTGATGGAGGGATGATGGAGGGATGGATGATGGAGGTGTACACGGACAGAGGGATGATGGAGGGATAGAGGGATGATGGAGGGATGGATGATGGAGGTGTACACGGACAGAGGGATGATGGAGGGATGGATGATGGAGGTGTACACGGACAGAGGGATGATGGAGGGATGATGGAGGGATGTATTATTGGCTCTGTAGATGTTTGAGGGTGACTCAGATGCTCCGCCCACAGACTCGCTGAGTCACCACGTACTGCCAAGTGCTGTGTGTGTGTGTGTGTGTGTGTGTGTGTGTGTGTATGTGTGTGTGATGTACCTGATTTAAATGTCAGTAAAGTGAGAATCTGACTCTTTTCTCACAGTTTTTTTCTTCCTCTCGCTCTGATTGGACGAAGCGACTCTCTGAGGTTCCAGCAGGATCTTTACGATCCGACACTCAGAGAAGCACAAACTCGTTTACCTCCGAGCTCCTTGAGACTACGTTTCCCAGAAGGCCTTGATGCCGGCTCGACTGTGTTCGTTGCTCATTTTCCTTAAAAAAAAGTCAAAACGTCTCTTGTATTCAAACATGGACCATTCGTTAGTTAGTTTAATCGCGAGCAAGCGACGAAATTCTTAGCGTCATTTAGACCACGCCCCCTGGATTGTCCGTGGCTGAGAGCATGTGAACCTTTTACAGTCATAAGAGAAATGAAAGTTATGAATCTGAATATGAGCTCCTTTAAAACTATATTTTTTACAGTGTAAAAACCACATCCGACCCGGAGTGACCTCCAGCCTCATGCTGAGACGAGCATCATCCTCCTCCTCATCCTCTTCCTCCTGCCGGCGTCTGGTTGGTTCCTTCTCGAAATAACCACAGCAGTTTATTCAGGAGCAGATCCCGTCGTCCTGGATTAAATGTTTCCCGTCCGGTTTTAGCTCCGACCCTCCGGCTTCTCCGCTCACATCAGACTTCATCAGCCTGTTTTTTACAAAACGTCCACGTCGCAGGAAGAGTCCACTTTCGTAGAGACAAGACACTACCGCCAGACTCCTGCAGGGTCCGCTGGGAAATATGAATATTAATGAGATGTAAAGTGACGTCTGGTTTAAAGACGAGGCCTCAGGTGAACTCACCTGTCGACTGGTCGGGACAAGTTTCCTCTTCCTGCGAAAGTGAACATGTTGAGTATCGGACTGTGGAACTGGAATTTTGTTGCTGCCACTTATTTCGCTATCACTTATAAAATAATTCAACAAAAGTCTGCTCTGCATTTAACCTTTACTTTGGATCTTAGAATATCCTTTTTGGGAATGAAAATGAAATGGAATTTCATCTATTCTCTGACGTGTTTTAACACCACATCTAGAAAACTGACATTCAGCGTTCTGGTATTGATGATGAGGATGAGGAAGACGTTTCAGAGGTTAAATAAAGACATACGAGGGATGTCGCAGTCGTTCGACAGGTTCATATTCATATTTCAATAAATGTTTATAAACATTCTGAACTTTTCTTAAAAACGTGACTCATTAAATTCCAGAGGAAGTGACATGGAGGAGGAGAGATGAGACACTTTCCTGTGAGTAACTTCAGTTTCACTATGTGGAAATATTAATAATAAAGATTTTATTTTTCCAAGTACAACCACAATTGTTTTAATCGTAACATCTCAGCTCCATAAACATAAAATAGAGTTTTTTATTGATTCTTTAAAATATAAACCGGTCCAACATATTTTTTCTTCATTCATGAATGTCATTAAACCAGTAAGATTGTTTATTATACACTGTGTGTGTGTGTGTGTGTGTGTGCGTGTGTGTGCGTGATTTACTTCACAACAGTGTTTGTCGATGCGTTCAGACAGCTGCCGTTTCCTCGCGGCTACACTGGTCAACGCCTGCAGACACACACACATCATGCATGAACACACACACACACACACACATCATGCATGAACCCACACACACACACACACACATCATGCATGAACACACGCACACGCACACACACACACACACATCATGCATGAACCCACACACACACACACACACATCATGCATGAACCCACACACACACACACACATCATGCATGAACCCACACACACACACACATCATGCATGAACCCACACACACACACAGTTACTGTATGAGGCCTGACAGTGAGTTCTGGATCTGCTCCACACTGTAAAAACACATCGGGTCAGATATTTACAGTACAGACTGTGGTCATGTGTCTGTGACAGTCTGATGGGGGGGACAGTCCCAGGGACACATCCCATAATAACCAGGACAGATATGTTAATTTTTGTGGTTTCTTTTGTTGTAGAAATATCCCCAAAAATGTTTTGGGTTATAAAATATGAATATAAATATGTGAAGTAGGTCTTAAAGTATTGTCATGTTTAACGGCAGATGTTGGTGGAAATTCCAGTGGAGGCAAAGGATCATTAACAACATTCAGGCTGTAGAGTCGGTGATGAGGTGGACGAAGATCATTCTGAGGAAATGAAATAAAAAATAAAACCAGGAATCACATGAAGATATGAAGAGATTCTCCCCTGTGTGTGTGTGTGTGTCTGTCATTAGCATTAGTGTCGCTCTGAGCGCGGCACATTAGCTACAGGTTTTACTGAAATATAATTAATCCTCTTCACACTCATTTATAATTCATGGAGGTGGGATTTTTCTCCCTCTCTTGGATTTGGAAGAGAGAGAGAGGAGCTTATTTAAATTTAACATTTCCGTGAAAACAAGGTGGTGTGTGTGTGTGTGTGTGTGTGTGTGTGTGTGTGTGAGAGAGTGTGTGTGTGTGTGTGTGTGTGTGTGTGTGTGTGTGTGTGTGTGTGTGTGTGTGTGTGTGTGTGTGTGTGTGTGTGTAATTAACTATTTTTTGATGTTTCATTTCATTCTTTAGGTCTCAGTATGTTCCCCAGTCTCTGTCCTCTGAAGATAAAAACCAAAGATTCTAACCAGAATAACATAACGAGCAGGTCAGACGGATTCAAAAAGACAAACATCTTCTGTTTTCTGTCCTTTTCATTTTCAGACTCAGACTGTTTAACATGACAAAAGACGTATTTAGAAATTTGAATCAAAACGACCCATCGTTATGAATCAGACTGTAAAATGAGGTTGGCTTTGCATCTGTTACGTAAACACAACAAATTATTAAAATAAAAGGAGTTTAAACATGTTTTTATGAGGAACAAAACAGAATTTGTGCTAAAGTAAGCTCCTGAAAATTGAGGTCCATTATTTTTATTTTTCACGTTAAAACACAGACATATTGTCGACGTTGAACCTAAATATCCTTCTTGTGAAGACCTGTCCGTAACTTTACGTGTTTTAAAGTTTCCTTTTGCTAGAACAAGTCTGCTTGCTTGTACATTCGTGGTCTCTATCTTAGTTCAGCACCTACATGCGCTAATTAGCACTAAAGTCGGCAGGCAGCTGATGCTAACATAGTGATTTTTATGGTCACTATCATACTTTAGCATTTACATTAGCGAGATAAACACTGAACCCAACAGACGCCTGGCGCTAGGCGGTGATCACTCAAGTGTCACAGGTGTTAAAAGTCAAAACTAAAGTTTGAACAGTTTAAATTACAACCTGGTAAAACGCTGGAAGAAAACTGAGGATCATCAGGGTTATTACACATTTTTACCGAATGTGTTCAAAGTAATAAGTTGTGAACAGGAGATAAAAGATGATAAATCAGTTCAACGACCAGAAAACGTCTTCACGTGATCAAAGTATTTGAAAAAACACTTTTCACATCCTGAATCTTGTAATGACAGAAACTTTAAGGTAATAATCGTCTTTTCCATAAATGATTGTTTTTTATGAACCAAAGCCTGATGTAGTTTCTTTCTTCCGAAGCCCCGGGAGCAGATCAGAGTCTAATCAACATGGATGTTTAGAAGAATCACTCTCGGAGACGCTCCGCGCCACAGAGCCGTGAGTCACGGCGCCCGACGAGCCCAGCGAGGGATGAAAGTGGAATTAGTGCCGGTTAATTCATCCTGACAGTTGGAAATGTTAAATCCTGCAGGGGGCTCAGCTTAGCTCGCTCGCTCGCTGCCTAAGTAGGTTAAACACGAACCAGCGTGATCAATCTGCAGACACTAAACAAACATGCGCAGCCAAAACACCGGCTGGGAACTCTGGTGAGGACGGAACAAGGAACCGAGAAGAAGACGGTCAACGGAGGAGAAGAAGTGAGGAGACAGAGGGGGAGGAGTCAGAGGGGGAGGAGTCAGCAGCACCACCACGGACCAGCTGACCAGGGGCCCCGACAACCAGGGGCCTCGGACCACAACTGTAAATGAAAAAAAGAAGAAGATATGATTAAAATTGGAAGGAAAAGAGAATATGGAGGAAAGAAAAAGGGAAATCAATTTAGAAGAGAAAGAAGATGGTGAAGATAAAAAGAAAAGATGACTCGACCAAAAAATGGAGATTTGATTTTAAACTTATTGAAACGTGAGGTCAAAGGTCAAAGGCTCTACACACAAACACAAACTTCCTTCACTTCAAGTGTTGCACTTTGTTTGGTCAAACAGAAGAAGGCAGAATTAGTCGCGTGAAGAATTAAATAAAACAGAGAATTAAAGAAAAATTCCAAATTGATGATGTTTGGTTTCTCGCGGTCACGTCGTGACCTGTGGTGCAGATTAGTTCTTCCTCTTTGGCTCCAGCTTCATTTTGGGATTCAACCTCTGGATGTTCATCTCGCGACCTGCTCCGCTGCGACGGTCGGAGGGGAAAAGGCCCTGCAGCTGCTCGCTGCACGGAATTACAGGAAGGAAGGAAGAGAAGAGAACAACAACAACAACGACAACAACAACGACGACGACGACGAGGAAATTTATGCTGCTGCTTCTTCTTCTGTGTTCACGCTGCGAGAGAACAAGCTGAGCGGAAACTGATCGAATCTGATCAGAGCCACGTTCAGGACGAGGGCCAGGGGTGGGGGGCGGACTCTGTGTGTGTGTGTGTGTGTGTGTGTGTGTGTGTGGAAGAGAGGGGGGGGCACATTCACAGAGCCATAAACTAATTTCATCCAGAGTCGTGGTCGCAGCTTGTCTAAAAATAATAACGCCTCACGTTTCATCTTCAAACCGGAGGTCGGAATCAGAATCAACAGCCGCTGTCCTGCATTATTATGATTAAACATGTGTTTTAATTTTTAGGTAACTTCATTTTCATATTAACTCATTTATCTTTCAATAAATCTTATATCCTCTTTCATCTTCTGTGCATTTTGACATTTTCTTTCCCTCATTTTACACTTTTAGTCTATTTTTTTATCCTTTTAAAAATTTATTTTGATATGTGGAGAAAATGTTACGTTTTCTCTTAGCTGCGGTGTCAAAGGTCATCGGCGAGGCTCTTGTCCCGCTGAGCTGCGATTAGTCAGTGAAGGTTGAAAATGGTATTTAGAAGAAACCTTCAGGCCAAAAAACTAAAAAAACCTCAAATCTGCTCATCATCTTCATCATCATCATCTTCATCGTCATCATCATCATCATCATCATCATCATCGTCATCCTCATCCTCATCGTCATCATCATCATCATTATCGTCATCATTATCATCATTATCGTCATCATCATCATCATCACCATCTTCATCGTCATCATTATCATCATCATCAACATCATCGTCATCATCTTCATCGTCGTCATCATCATCATCATCAACATCATCATCATCATCTTCATCATCATCCTCATTATCATCATCATCAACATCATCGTCGTCAGACGGTTCTTTAACAAAAAGTCAACAAAATGACAAAGACGCAGAATGTTAAAGGACGAGACCGCGGATTTAACTCCTCATCTTCCTCATCCTGATGAAGATGACTTCCTGTAGGCGACCAATTGTCTCAGTTCTCTACGAACAGGTTGGATTTCAAAGTAAAATCATCTTCACACTCAGTAAATCAGTAAATCTGACTCTTTTTAATGTCCAGATGTGATTTTAACCTGATTACATTTACACCCACAGTTCATAAACTGATCACGGTGAAGATCAAAAGTCTTTGGACAAATGTTTTTTTGACATATTCCATCAATATGAAACGGAAAAAAAACTTGTACTCGACTTCCTTCAGGAATCTGTATGATCAGTTGTAAACATAAAAATAAAATTGATCTGTGAGGATGGAAGGCTTCTGATTGGTCTGGACTCAGATTAGGATTATCACCTTTACTCCCTGATGTTTACAGTTTGTTCAGTTTGTCTCGTAGCGGATTAATGTTCCTGAACTTAAGCCGACAAATGACTGACACACGAGTGTGTGTGTGTGTGTGCGTGTGTGTGTTGTTGTTGTTGATTTGTTACAGTGTCTGTACTTTCAGATTATTATTAGCAACAAGGCTTAAGGTGCCACACACACACGATCAGTCACTTACAATTAAGTTACATATATTTTAAGGTGTGTGTGTGTGTGTTGCCTGTTTTCTTACAAACTTTCTCATGACATCAGGCAGGAATTACACTGTCAGACATGAGTCACACACACACACACACACACACACACACACACACACACGAACACACACACACACACACACACACACACACACACACACACACACACACACACGGGGCGGAGGAGGTTGTGGTTGCAGCGTGTCAAGGCGACGCCCTTCGGCCCCGGAGGAGGAGGAGGAGGAGTGATGTCACGCGGCCTCCACCCAGGTGTGCGTCACGGTGACGGCAGCGGACGGAACAACAGGTCAGTGTTTTACTGAGCGGATTAAATAACCAGGACAAAAGACAAAAGTTATTAAAGTTCACGTGAGATTTGGTGACTGACGGTCACAGTTTGAGATTCACATCCTGAACAGAGAAAACTACCGACAGAGAATCAGCGAACATAAACGCTCCGACAGACAGAAAGACATGAAGGACGGTGTCACTTTAATAACCACTCACTTCCTGTTTCCTTTCCACCTGCCTTTGTTTGGTCCGGACCTTCGGACTTTTCAGTTTAGTCCCAACCAAATTCAAGTTTCCTCCGACCAATGAACTAGGAGCTGCAACTAACGATTATTTCCATAATCGATTAATCTGATGATTATTTTCTCAATTAATCGATTAGTTGTTCGGTTCATTAAAAGGTGAAAAATGTTGATCGTGTTTCTCAAAACCTCAACATGATGTTTTTGTTTTAATCCACGACACCAAAGATATACACCAAAGAGCAAAAAAACAGAAAATATTTAATATATTTTATAAGCTGTATCACAGAAATATGATTTTTTTTTTCCATACAAACTGCTTGAACCGATTAATAGATTATGAAAATAGTTGGCGATTAATTTAGTATTCGATTACTAGTCAATTAACTGTTGTAGTTTGTTTGTTTGTTTGTTTGTCGGGGGTCATGGAGTCATTCTTATTAATCCATGTATGTATTTATTGCTCTGGTTTCCTCAGTTGCTGTTTTGCTCAGTGGCACTTCGGCAGCATCATGCTAAGTGTTTCCTGTCCTGACTTCAGGGCTCCTCCCCCTCCCCCCCCACCTCCTCCCCCCTCCTCCTCCTCTTCCTCCCCCCACCTCCTCCTCCTCCCCCCTCCTCACTCCTCTTCCTCCCCCCACCTCCTCCCTCCTCCTCCCCCCTCCTCCTCCTCTTCCTCCCCCCACCTCCTCCCTCCTCCTCCCCCCTCCTCCTCCTCTTCCTCCCCCCACCTCCTCCCTCCTCCTCACTCCTCCTCCCCCCACCTCCTCCCTCCTTCTCCCCCCACCTCCTCCCTCCTCCTCCTCTTCCCCCCCCCCCTCCCCCTCCTCCTCCTCTTCCTCCCCCCACCACCTCCCTCCTCCTCTTCCTCCCCCCACCTCCTCCCCCCACCTCCTCCTCCTCTTCCTCCCCCCACCTCACTCCTCCTCCTCTTCCTCCCCCCACCTCCTCCCTCCTCCTCCTCTTCCTCCCTCCAGGCGTCTCTGTGTTTTTCACGAAGCGGCGGATCTTTGGCACCGAGATCAGACAGTGTTATAGATCTGATAGACGCTGCAGGGCAGATTTTCAGACTCATGACAGTAGTTTATGTTTATATATCTATATATAGATATATATAGATATATATCTATATATATGTAAACATCATTATCATGGTGATGTTCCTCCAGCTGCAGATTGAGTCCGGACGGAGGAGGATGAGAAGTGAAGCTGTGTAGTTTCTATCTGGGTCAGAGGAGGAACAGAAAACCATCAGGCAGACGGAGGAATCATAAACATACATCATCGTTTTATCTAGATGCATGAATTATTCTCTGGGAAATCTAGGAAAATGTCCGAAAAGAAATCCTGGATCTGCTCCTTTGTCTAATCCGGATCAGAATTTTATGGATTCTTTTCTTGGTCCTCATGAATAGAGATCAGTGCCGAGGCGCGACTGTCCCGTCAAATCAAACAAACTCACAGAATCAGTTCCATAAATATGTCAGATTTTTTTCTTCTTCATCAAAATCCATGAATTATTCTCTGGTAAGTTTCTAAAAAATATTAAAAGAAGGTAAAAAAAAAAGGGGAAATCCTGGATCTGGCTCTTTGACGGATCTGGATCAAAGTTTTATGGATTCTTTCTTGCTCCATGTTTCATCTTTCTACCAAGTTTACTGGATATCTTTTTAGGTTTTTATGTAATTTTTTTCAAACTAAAATAATGATAATCCTTATTTTTGAAAAAAAAACTTTTATCACCCATTCTTTACTATGTCATGTTGCTTCATTTAAAATAATTTGTCATTCATATTAATCTGTTTTAAGATAATAAGTTATTATTTTGTTCATAATTTAGAAATAGTTTTTCAGATTATTGTCTTGTGTATTTCTTTTCTTTATCATCTTGTATGTCAAACTGAGTCATTTATGATATTGTGACGTGATATTTTCAATATTTGTTTCAGTACAAGCTCGTTTATAGACAGGACCTGTGAGTCGAGTTCTCCCCACATGAAAAATCATTTGATACAAAGCTCATCAACATACCTGTTGTTGTTGTTGTTGTTGCTGGCGGCGGCAGCAGCAGTGCATGCTGGGAGCAGGAGGTGATCCAGGTGTAGTTTAATGAGAGCGGTCAGACCGCAGCCCGAGGAGCGTCACCGTTCAGACAGGACGACCTTGATGCGGCGCCGGGGGGCGGAGCTTCAACCAAACATGTCGACCTGTATCAGGTTCAGCCGCACGGAGGTCACCTCACCTGGGGTCAGTCAGAGGGGGGGGGGGGTGTATCCCACCTGCTGCAGTGTTCCTTCAGTCCTGCGGGTGGTGCTGGAGGTGACGGGGTCACTCAGGGCTCATCCTCTGGGGAAGAGGACCAAGAGTGTAAGAGGTTGTACACTCTTCTTCTTCTTTGTCATTGGCGGTTTGATTTTTTTTTTATTCTGGTGATTTTATTTTTGTGGACAATCGTACCATATTAAAATCCATGTAATACTCCCTCTAACTGCGGGTCTGACCAACAGAGACACTTCATCCCTCATCAGGAACTCGTCCGAGAGTCCGTGATGTTCTTCAGAGGTTTGTGGGTTTAAACGCTTTTAAAGAATCACAAGAAAAATATTGTTCAAATCACAAGGTGAGAAAAGACTGAAACAGATATATAGTTATATTTTCCCCTCTAATTTCTTTTTGTTAAAATATAAAGACATAAATGTTCAGGCCACAGTGACTTCAGTGTTCTGACCTGCAGCTCTGTGGCTCCACCTGCTGGCCTGAAGTCTCACTGCTACTGATCTCTTTTCTTCTTCTTCTCAAACATTAAAGTCAAAATAAAATATTAAAACAGTCAAGTTAATCAGTTAAACAACAAATGTGTGAATGTGTTTAGTTTAAACTGTATCAATGTTTAAATTAAAGGATCAGTTGATTTTAAGTGGTGAAAAATCTGAATAAAATGTATTAAACAAAACATTCAGGTGATGTGTGAAAACCACACACACACACACACACACACACACACACACACACACACACACACACACACACACACACACACACACACACACACACACACACACACACACACACACACACACACACACACACACACACACACACACACATTAAATTTTTAAGGATTAAAGATCTTTTTTTTTTTTAATTATTGATGTTTTTATGTATTTACTCAGACACACTGAGCGAGTTTCCGTATCGACTGGAGAAATGGAGGCATTCCAAAACTTTGGAACAGTACTGTTCAGCTGACAATAAAAACAAAAACAAAATATATTGTATATTATTTATTTATTCATTTTATTTAGGTGCATCCATAACCGCTGTGGATTATGGGGGAAATTCCCCCCCGGAGCAAAGTCTGGAGAGAAAATCTGCTTCATCTGCAGAAAGTCTGTTTGAGCTGGCGGGTCGTCCATGAATACGCCTGTTCGAGTCCGGACGTTTGAATTCAGGCAGACTTATAAAAAACGAAATATAATTTCAAAAAAAATTCCTGAAGTTTTTAACTCCTCCTCCTCCTGGTGACTAGGACGTTTAACAAGCGGAGCTCAGGGACCGTCACACTCAGGGGTTAAAGGTGCATGACGCGCATTCAGCGCCATTGGCGGCTGCAACCGCCAATCAACATCCAAGACACTTCCCTCCATCGCTTTTTTTTTTGTTTAGCTGGACAGTGTGAGGCTGGTGTAACATGATGTAGCTTAGCATAAAGACAGCTCCTTTGAAGCTCACTCGTTTACATCAGTGGTATCTCATCGGTTTGGTACGCGCGTGCTGGCACTGCGTCTCGGCTGCAGCCAGGAACTCAAGAAACAACATGCAATTCTGTGCAAAACCCAAAACGCTGAGCTGTTAAAGTTTTGTCACTGCAGCCTGATCACAAAACACAAAGAAAAGGACAGCGAAGTCAAAAGGGAGTTCGCTGTATCCACTAGAACAGAATCACATTTTCCCGCATTCCTGCGTTTGATTTTTCCCAAACACTCCGACACTCCGACAGGTCTCGTGCTCGGCAGCGAGCGTCTGTCTGGCGACGGACCTGAGACGGAACCTGCAGCAGAATGTAACATCCGATCAGATTCGTTTCCTTCCTCTTCCTCCACCTCGTCACTCGATGCCTCGGAGTGCGTGGTACATCTGTTTGGGTAAGATCACGTACCTGTCTCCGTACGTGGCGGGCGTGTCTCGCCCGGCTCTCGTCACCTTGCAGACGGCCCTCAGCCTCTTCAGCTGCCTCTCCTGCCGCCGACACTTCTGCTGCGTCGTCTTCAGCTTCTTCCTCATGCGCTCCAGCTGCGGCTCCAGCTTCCTCCTCAGACGCTCCAGCTGTTGCTCCAGCTGCTCGATGTGCTTCCTCTGCTGCGCCGAGTCCTCCGCCGTGTAGTTGTGGTCGCAGGACACCGCCGCCGTGTCGCCGTGGGAGTCCTGTGGACTCCTCCTGGGCGACGGCGGCTGCTGCTGCTGTGGCGATGGTGGCTGCTCCTCCTCCACTTCCTCCTCGTCCACCACTGGGTCACAGGTCAGCGGCAGAGAGAGCGGGAAGTGGATCTCCGAGGGGAAGGGATGCTCCAAGGACTGTCGGACAGATAACACACAAGAGTTCTGATGCCACTTCATCAACCAGTTCAGGAAAACCCTGAGACCACCTCCTCTAGACCCCCTCCTCTAGGGAGCCGACTGAGACCACCTCCTCTAGACCACCTCCTCTAGACCCCCTCCTCTAGGGACCAGACTGAGACCACCTCCTCTAGACTCCCTCCTCTAGGGACCAGACTGAGACCACCTCCTCTAGACCCCCTCCTCTAGGGACCAGACTGAGACCACCTCCTCTAGACCACCTCCTCTAGGGACCAGACTGAGACCACCTCCTCTAAACCCCCTCCTCTAGGGACCAGACTGAGACCCCCTCCTCTAGACCACCTCCTCTAGGGACCAGACTGAGACCATCTCATCTAGACCACCTCCTCTAGGGACCAGACTGAGACCATCTCATCTAGACCACCTCCTCTAGGGACCAGACTGAGACCATCTCATCTAGACCACCTCCTCTAGGGACCAGACTGAGACCACCTCCTCTAGACCCCCTCCTCTAGGGACCAGACTGAGACCATCTCATCTAGACCACCTCCTCTAGGGACCAGACTGAGACCCCCTCCTCTAGACCACCTCCTCTAGGGACCAGACTGAGACCATCTCATCTAGACCACCTCCTCTAGGGACCAGACTGAGACCATCTCATCTAGACCACCTCCTCTAGGGACCAGACTGAGACCACCTCCTCTAGACCCCCTCCTCTAGGGACCAGACTGAGACTCACCTTGATGCTGAGGCTGAAGGTGAAGAGCGACGGCACGGCGTTCTCCTTCAGCACTCGGTTGTTGCACTCGGTCTTGAAGCAGTCCCTGGTGAAGTGCTGCGAGCAGATGTTGCTGTACTTTGTCGGCTTGAAGTTGTTCCTCCTCATCGCCGCCACCCACTTACCGCAAACATCTGGACGCGCCAGAGGAAACCTGTGAAAAAGTCAAAACAATCTGTCAGCAAACAAAAAGGAGAGGGGAATCTAAACTTTCAGCCACGCGTCGACAACCATATGAATCGAGAGCGTAATTGTTGCAGTGTGCTACGCATGTTACTGTAGTGTTCATTAAATTAAACAACAAAACATGCTGACACTTGGAGGAGGTTAGCATATGGATCGCAGCGCCATTGTAGACAATATGTGAGCCCCCTGAATCAACGACGTCAAAAAACATGTGCCCCTGCACTGCCCCTACTGTTCATGTGCGTATTGCATCTTGTGTTCATTTTTTAAGGACGTGCACAACCGTGAGTACTGAGATTATGCTGGAACAATAAACCCGAGGTATAACGGAACGCAGCGTCATTATCAGAGATTTAAGTAGAGCCCGACCGATATGGATTTTTACGAGCCGATGCCAACATTATATATATATAATCAAACCTTATTGACAGAAATGTAATTGAGGCTTGATATTTTATTTTAACCACAAACTTTATCATAAATAACTATAAATTGAAAAAAGATTACAAATACAACCAAATAAATACAATTGGAATTAAGAAAATAAACATTTATTTTACTTCAAATGTAAAAACATAAATTTAACATTTAAAGGCTCATATCAGTGGGCCGATATTATCATATAAACATATGGGCCGATACCGACGTGTCTGTGAAAGGCTCGGTCGGCCTCAGGTATTAACACGTGCGCTGTTGTATTTTTATATAAAGATATATAAATACGAGGAAGATGAAACTGTTTGTATCTCCACCTGCTCGTCAACGTGTTCGTTTGGTGAACTTCAGACAACACTGAATACTTAAATATGTGAGAGGAAACTCTGCTCGGTCTTTGAGCCGAATCAACGATTAAACTCTCCTGACGCAGAGGAACGTGTTACATCGTCCCCCAGCCTCAGACACTGCTGCCGGGAGGCGACGCAGCTTTAAAACGTCGGATCTGTGAACGCGGGCTGGAGGTGAAACTCTGTCTGCTCCGCTCGCCTGAGCAACACGGTGCCGGGGCAGCTACATGCTAACTAGCATCACACGCACACACTTTGAGAAGAGGCAGAACTCACTTGTGGAACGAGATGTCTTTCTCTTTGTGGTAGCGGTTCTTACACCCGTAGGCTGAGCACGTCTGGACCATGGCTCCTGCCCCCGGGCAGCCCTCACTGAGAGCCCGCTGCTCGTGGAGGTCTGGTCCTGGTCCTGGTCCTCACCTACAACAGGCTTCACTGCCACTAGCAAAGATGGCGGCTGACATTGAGTCACATGACCTGCGTTCTCGGGTTCTGATTGGCAGAGCGCGCTCAACCTCCATACAACACCCTCCCTGCTCGGACCTCGACGTTCTGGCAAGGGCTTGTGGGAAATGGAGTTTGTATGGATAAAGCGTGTATTTTAAAATGCAATAATAATACAATTAAGTTGTTAAATCACCCCTTTGATTAATATTTTTATGAATTAAAATTTATATTTTTATACTTAAATAATTATACTTAAAAACGTGTTTTACTAATAAATATACTCTGAAATATCTTATTTTTATATATATTTGTAAATTAAAATATTTTAAACAACTTCATATATTTTATCATTACAACAAAACGGTTTTTGTTATTGGGATACATTAAGAATTATTTTTCTCTTGCCAACCAAATATTGTTATATATTTAGAGATCCGTCATGTACGGTTTAGACATTACTGTCCCGAGGCTTCGATTCTATTCGTATCATTCAGTCATACACAAATAAAAAAGCAATATTTCATAGCTAGGTCAGGCCGACTCATGGGAAATGTAGTTGTGAAGCTACCAAAAGTTAAGATACGACTATTTCCAACAAATAACCTTTCAAAAAAAAGGAAACTTTATTGATAAAAGGTGTTTTCAACAGGGCAGAGTTGGTCTGAAGAGCAGAAACACAGCTGAATACACAGCCGCACTGATATGTACCTTATGTTTGTGTATCATCATCATCACGACACTGTACAACATTATACAGTCTTGAGTCCAGTGGCTGAGTGAGACACAGAAAGGCCACGTGGCTCCTGAACACTCCGCAGCTCGTCCGTGGACGTCTATACATTTGGTGTAATTGCCCTTTAACACATTACAATGGGAGAGGATGGGAGGTAGGAAAGGGAAGAGAAAGGAAAAGAGGAGAGAGGAAGAGGGAATATATAAAAACAAAACCAAAATGACCAAGCTTCTGATTAAGGACGTCATTTGTCCAATTTTTTTACATTAGCACATGAATGCATCACTGTAAGACTTTAGAAAGGAGGAAATAAATAGAACAATAACAATAAGAAGTTTTATGTCACCTCGCAATTAATTATATATGTCTCCTGTCACAGTTGTGTGATAGCATTTACAAAAAAGTTTGACCAAATGAATCATGTGCAAAAAGTAAACTTTTTTTGAGTTTTCTGCATTTTATCCAGAATCTCTGATCTGACTTGTTTAAAGTTTAAAGAAGAAGAAATTACTCATTTAGTTTATTTTACAGTCTGAAACTTAGTGATAGTTTTAGTCCATCTCATATTCAGCTCAGTGATGAAGATGAACATCACAAACTCCTGTAAAAACATCATCTTTCATATCATCGTTTCTTTCATCTATGTAAATGTTCTTTGAGCTTTCGACCACATACATTTTCTTGTTTCCGAAGATCATCTGTGTTCAGGTCAAATAAAAACACTCCAGACGAGTTTCAGCTCATTCTGGACAGAAAGTGAACACGTTGAAAAATGTGTTTTTAAACTGTCAATTCTTTTTGGGATTCATCTTTTACACTTTCAAAATGTTAGCAAAATCGTGGAGGAAAAAATGTGTCAGTGTCCAAGGTGACATCTGTAAATTTCAACAGTTCAAAACCAAAACAAGTTCACTTTTACTTTCATATACGACACAAACGTTGGGGATGGTACTCAAAGAATTTTTTTTTTTAAACGTGACGAATAAAAAGCAACTGTACAAGAAGACGTACAAAGCATTTGTTTGACTTCATTCAGTTCTAAATCCTCCACCGACACATTTAAAAAAATAAAACATCTGCTCCGCAGGAAGCGAGTCCCATTTAAATCTCGTTTCAAAATAAATGACAAACAAAGAAGAATGGAAGTGCAACGAAGAAGAATCTGGATGAGTATGTTGAATTGTCTCGGGATACTACAGTACCCACAATCCTCAGCGGCCGACCACCGTCTGTTTACCTGTGAAGTCATTTAAAACGCTCTGCGGCTGCAGTCAGGAAACAAGACGCAAGGTTTCTTACAGCAATGCACTCTGAGACTTTTTGTTTTTTAAGTTTCTCTTTTTTTTCGTAGCCATGGAAACAACTTCATCATCCATCTCCTCATCTCCTCTTCCCTTCAGGGACGGACATTGCTCACAGATGCCGATTCCTTTCAGTCTGTTGCTATAGGAACAATATATGACCATAAAATCTGAGTGCTTTTGTTTTTATCCACTTGGAGAGAAAAAAGTACGATTACGACTCGTTTTCAAAGTTCTCGTTTACATTCAAACTCCTCCTTCCTCCATGGCTGTGTGGATCTACTTCTTTTCCTCCTCCTCCTCCTCCTCCTCCTCCTCATCATCCTCCTCGTCCTCCTCTTCTTCCTCCTCTTCCTCTTTCCTTCTCCCTCCTGTCACATCCTTCTTGCTGCTCTTTTCTCCTCCGTTCCCATGTTCTTCATCATTGTCGCCTTCTTCTTCTTCTTTAGACTCGTCGTCGTCGCTCTCGCCCTGAGAACACAAACACACATTTTTGTGGTGAGATGCTTCCGAGACAATCAAAACACTGAGCGTCAACTCTAGAGCCGAGGCCTCGTCACTATAACTACTTTTTGTGGCACGATATATCATCCCAGAAATTATCGAAATAAACGATATTATCGTCCTTTTAGGACCTTTTAAAAAAAAATACTGAATCACGTGAGCTTGGTCGTTGGTGCGAGTCTGAGAGAAATGTTATCCAACATTTTAGAAAAATACTAAGAAATGTATTATTTCTGACATTTTATAAAGGTCTTAATATAGTGATTTATTAATAATACGACAAAGCAGCGAGTCTTGCTGGACTTTTGTTGACGTTCATTCTTATGTCATTAAACTCACATGTAGACACAACGGCTGTTATTGTCAATAAAAATGATTGAGTTCATATTCATGTAACGTACAATAAGTCAATAATGTAATTATTTTGACGGGCTTACTAGAGCCCGACCGAAATGGAATTTTGGGGGCCAATGATGATATTGATATCTGACAGCAAATGATATCCGATACCGATACAATGGCCGATATATATATATATATATATATATATATATATATATTAATCTCTCAATGATTCCTAAAATGTCGTTATTAAACCTTTATGACAGATAAATGTAGTTTGGGCTTGAAACTTTAGTTTAACATTAACTTTATCGTAGATAACTAGAAATGAAAAGAAAATACAACCATATGTAGATAACTTGAATTAAGAAAATAAAAATAAAATGTAAACATAAATGTAACAAGAATTCTGCATTGTTTATTCTGTATGATAAAATATTTCATATGGGTAAACATGCGCTGGTACGATAAATGTCTGGGAAAGGCTCGTATCGGTCGATATATCGGCGATATATCGGTCGGACTCTTCGCATGTCGGCCGATGCATCGGCCACCCGACATATCGGTCGATATATCGGCGATATATCGGTCGGACTCTTCGCATGTCGGCCGATGCATCGGCCACCCGACATATCGGTCGATATATCGGTCGGACTCTTCGCATATCGGCCGATACATCGGCCACCCGACATATCGGTCGATATATCGGCGATATATCGGTCGGACTCTTCGCATATCGGCCGATACATCGGCCACCCGATGTACCGTGGGCTCGTGTGTACCTGCTTCACGCGGCTCCTCCTCCGGCTCGCCCCCCGGGCCTTCATCCTGCGGGACAGCGCCAGCAGCTTGTCGTGCCGCTGCCTCTTCTTCGCCTTCTCCGCCTCCTCGCGCTGCTTCTCCTCCGCGCGGTCCGAGTCCGACTCGTCGCGCCGCTGCAGCCGGCTCCGCTTCTTGGGCTGCACCATCTTCTTCGGCTGGCTCCGGTCCCCCTTCTTCCTCTTCCTCTTCTCGTCCTCCCCGGAGCTGGAGGACGACGAGGAGCTGTCGTCGTCGTCGCCCTTCCCCAGGAACGAGCGCTTCCTGCGGGCCACGGAGCGGCTGTCGTCGCTGGACGTCGCCCCGGACTCGCTCCGCTCCCGCTTCTTCCTCTTCTTCTTGCGGTCCTGCTCGCTCTCCTCCTCCGCGGAGCTGTGGAAGTCGGACTCGGAGCCGGAGTCGGAGCCGGAGCCGGAGGAGGCGGCGGCGGACGACGAGGAGGAGGAGAAGGAGCCTTCGTCACTGTCGTCCAGGATGGAGGCGGGCAGGCCGATCTCCCGCTTCTTCGACGCGTCCACCTTGGTCTTCCGCATCGACGCGAACATCTTCCGCTTGTACAAACTCTCCATGTCTGCACGCGGTGCCGGAGCCCAGTGACATCAAACGGAGAACGGGGACCGGGGACCGGAGTGTAAACAAGCTAACGGTGCAGCTAAGGCGTCCGCGTGTCGCAGCGACAACAACAACAAAAACAGCTGATGTCTGCGTCACACACACGACACGACACGTGGCTTCTCCTCCGCGAGGTTTTATTATAAAGTATTTCAAATAGAAAGTGACGTCTGCGTTTGTTGTATCGAGAGAAATGACGCAGAGAATCCGACGCAGCTGCTCTAAGCTAGGCTCTTTATTATGGCGCCTGCTTCTTCTTCTTCACTGGCAAGGATTATAGGCTCATGCCGTCACAGCGCCCCCTCCGACGGAACTGGAAACTGCACTTCATGAAGCAACACTGATTTCAAAATCGCATAAATAATCAAATAGTTTTATATAAAGAAAAACCTCAAATCTAAACCTACATCAAAAATAAAAATCTAGCAAACTACACTTTCAAAACATTAATTAAAAAAAAATGTATTAAAAATTGTCTGTATGAAAAGTGCCATATAAATTAGAGCCCGACCGACGTGGATTTTTGGGGGCCGATGCCGATATCAATGTTAGGGAGTACAAGATTCCCGATACCTCAGCTGATATATTTTTATATATATATATATTTATGTTATATCGGCCAACTGACGTATCGGTCAACCTAACCCTCTAATATAAATTAAGTCTGATTGATTGAATGAATTGAAATGTTAATATGTGATCGCTGCGAGTCTGCAGACATTTGGTCTCTTAAAGGCCTAAAAATTGCAGCTTTAAGAAAGAAACCAGCTCTCAGATGAAGCTTTCACAGGGTTTTTAATGTAAATATGAATTTATCACAGGTTGATGAGTTTTCTCTTTTTGTATCATACCATGTAAATGTTTATATTTTTATGAGATTCTGGAATAATCTCCATCAGTAACTTGGGAAAACTGACTGTCTTGATGGAGTCAGGACTTCTGCGCCAGGAGCGTGCTCAGTTTGATCTTCCCGTCCATGGAGGCCGTCAGGCAGGTGCCACAGTCCACCGCAGAGCACCAGTCAACCGTCACCACGGGCGCTTTGTGGCCACCCAGCGACAGCACGCTCTCCAGAGCCGACTCCCCATTGGTCAGCTGGAAGACAGACAGGGGGGGGGGGTCGAAGGCGGAATAGGTTAGCGGATAAATATACAAAACATAAAATTTAAAAGACCAGTTAGCTTCACCGATGTTAACTACAAGTGTTGAATAAAAAAGTAAATAAGTGAAATTTTTTAGTACAATTAGTACAATTAAATGCATAAAAAAGATGAGTATAAATAAGAATATTCAAGTTGATTTAACCAGTAAAACTTGGGGAAAAAAAATCTTTCACAATATGTCAAATAATAATAATAAAAGCATTCATGATCATTTTTCAGTTTAACCCGGACTTCTGAGGTCCGGATGAGAGGTGGACTGATGATGGTGGTGAAGATGAAGATGGAGGTTATTTACTCTGTATATGAGTCCTCCAGAGCTGGAACACGTCAGGACGTGTTGTCCTTCCGAGTCGAAGGCGAAGAGTCGACCTCGAGGAACCTGAACCTGAAACATCAATGTGTTGGTAGTCGTCTAGTGAATAGATTATTCACGTCACGTTTTTTTTAATGCAAACTGATGTCTAAGCGGTCTGAGAGGTAAACCAGTTGTTCCCATGCTGCCTACCTGTTTGTATCCACTGTAACCTGAGAGCACGAAGGGCCCGGTGGCGTCCTGAGCTAGAACCTGCTCCGACTGCTTCACCCCACACCGATGGATGTTCCACTGGATGAACTGAACACACACATTTGTACATCACTTGGACAGAAGCCGCTGCCAATTGTATGAATGTGAATCTTAACACGACCAACAGGTTTATTCACTTCACTAGATCATTTAAATATGTTTTTAAAAACACACCTTTCCGTCCTCTCCGATGCTGAACACGGTGTTTTCATCGTAGCTGAACTCCACACTGTAAACTTCTCCGTCGTGAGCTCTCCAGCTCATGGCGCTCTCATAGCGCTGCATATCTACATCAGAGAGTTGAGAGGTACATTGAGTAGAACTACATAATATTTAAACACGATCAGCAGAAAGTAAATGTTGATCCTCATTTGCCTCCGATGATATTAAACTGACCAAACAGTCTGATAACTCCGTCAGCGGCGCCGGTCACCAGCAGGTTCCCGTTGTGGTTGAAGGCCGTGCAGTTGATGGCTACTGGTTCAGGTTCAAGAGAGAACTGGAGCTGTGAGACATGTCGAACAGGGATTACGACGCAGCCACCGGAAATTAATACAATATATATTAAAGCTAATACAAAATGCTAAATCGATTATACCCTATTAACTGCATGACATGCTTTAACGAGCTGACTTGTCAGCTAATTGAAATAGCTTGTTAGTTACCTGCTGCTTGACGGTCTTGGTGTCCCACAGCAGCAGCTGTCCAGACACCGGAAGAGGAAGTCGAGGAACAGACTCGGCACTTCCAGATCGACCAAGCGCTGCCGCCGAACACACGAACGACGAACCGCTAGGACTGCACGCTAACGACAAGATACTGAGAGACGGAGCAGCGTCACGTTAACAACCAATCATTTGTTATTCGATCAAATGTAAAACAGATCAAACATTTGTTCTTGCCACTTTTGTCAAGTAATTGTTCCAGCGTGTACCTCGTCTAAAAACCACATGCTATCAGCTTTTAGCCATGCTAGCAGAGGGGCTAGCAGTATGCTAACTATGCTGACATTTGGCACAAATCAGCCTCACAGAGCTGCTAGCATTGCAATAGACTTCTAGCTAATTGTTACATCTCTGTTTATGTACAGTTAATGTGCTGTTTAATACAGAGCCAGGCTAGCTTAGCTAGTTTCCCCCTTGCTCCCAGTCTTTCTGCTAAGCTATCGCTAATCACATTTCTAATCATGTCATACCGTGGATGAGTTTCGTCAATGTTCATCTCATATAGATTCTTCTTGGCGTCTGTATCGTACAGCCGCACTGTGCCAACGCCGCTGCCTAGTAGCAACTGACCCCACACACACACACACACACACACACACACACACACACACACACACACACACACACACACACACACACACACACACACACACAGATACTTAATTAAAATCATCTCCCATTAGACATCTACAGAAATAATAATAGCATATATCTATTTTAATTTATTTTATCTGTATGACTGTAATCACAGAAATGCTGTTTCCTTCTTCAGGTTGAAGTATTAATAGACTCTTGACTTATACTGTTCATATTTGGACTCTGTTGTTCGTACCAGTCTGTCGGGTTTGGTTGCCCACTCCAGAGACAGGAGAGGAGACTTGGACATGATGGTGGCTTTGGTCTGAATGATGGGGTTGAACGACCACACCTGAGGAGGAGGACGAGGAGGTTTAGTTGTCATCTGTAGTAGTAGTATAGCTTTTCTTCTTTTCCTTGCTTACATAACTCAAAAATAAAAATGATTCAGATTCACCTTGATGACCCCATCTACATCCAAACTGGCAACTCGTCGACCGGAGCAGTCAACTCTGGATAACAGGAGGAGGGATGGATTAAAGAGAGAAAGATACGGGTACCTAAAGTTTACCGAAGTCCAGCTGTCGTTAAAATCTTGATTCTGTTACTTAGTTCTAAATTCAAGGAGGCTCATAGCTTTGTGAGATACATTGTGAAGGGTCAGTGTGTTGGGTCAACCCTTAGCGTGACCAACTAACTGAGTGTCGAAGGCCGACCTGCAGTGCATGATGGACGAGTGGTGCTCTCCGTATTCCTCCTGGCTGAGTTTGATGAAAGGCTGTTCTGCCGACAGACCTCCTCCCTCGGTTCCACCTCCTCCGCTGCTCCGGCTGTTGGGGGAAGCGGAGGAGTCGGGGGGTTCGCCAGAGGTCTCGGCGGGAGGCTCCACCTCCCCGGCTTCTCCCTTCCTCTCTGGTGTCTGGTGACAATACGTAAAAAAAGGATGCACGTTATTGTAAATGAAGTCAGCGACCAGTCAAGACCAAGGTTTACAGTGAGTCATCCTTCAGGTACCTGTGTTGGTGGTTTGGAGAAAAGCTCCTTCCTCTCTTTCTCATGGTCCTGGATTCGCTTGTGTCTGGGATGGCTCGTCGCCTGGTTTGTTGACTGCTGGGACTGGGAGCTCACGGGTTCGCTGCTCGACGCCTGGCTGGCAACCGGCTTCACCTCCTTCGTCTGAACTGTCTCTTTTGACTTTGCAGGCTAAGAAAGACAAATTTGAGATACAGTAGATATGGTCAGAACTCGATCAGCCCCTCACAGTGTTGAGGTTCTTCAATGTGGCTGCCAAAAAAACAATGACTATAAAAAAAGGACAACAAGACAGATCCCTAAATATGAAGCCAAAACATCTTGATTGTCCCCTAGTGGCTGGCTGCAGTATAGATCATAAACCCCACCATGTCAACAGATGGGACATGGGGAAGTTGGGGATGTTCCCGTTCACTTCCATACGATCAGGATTTTCATTGCATAGTATCTAGTGGACATTCGAGGAACTGCGGCTGCACACTCCAGCACTGTGTCTGCTGATTTGTCATAACACCTGAAAACATCCTGTCCAGTGATTTTGAAATGTGAAAAATCAAGCAGCTGGTATAGTCAAAAACTTCTCGCAACCCGCCCTCACCTGACTGGCTGGTGGATCCTTCCTGCTCACGGCCCCCTGGCCCGGTGAAGACCCAGCGGTGACCGGAGGCGGTTTCCCCGGAGTGCGTCGGCCCTGCGGCAGGAATGTGGAGAAGAAGTTTCTGGAAGGAGTGGTGGCAGTGCTGGAGGCTCGCTGGCTCGACACCAAGTCCCTGAGAGACAACGAAGAGTGAGAAAACGTTTGACTATGAAACAAACATTTGTCCTAATTCTGTCCTATAGTGGAATTGTTTTAATTCTAAAATAACTCCACTATAGGACAAGGCCTTTGTGCCTCACACATTTAGACAGAAAGTCACGAAGATCCAACAACTCCACAGAAATTGAGGCCTCAGGGGTTTAACATGACAAACAAATGGCCGCTGCTTCAAGAGCTAGCATCCCCATCTCCCGACTGATCACTCTGCTCAAAAAATACTGTGATGGTTTTTTGTTTTTTACTTTCTTTTCATCAAGAGTGTTTTTGATTCGGAGAAGTAGTTACAAAAAAAATGTATTTCAATAAAGTGCATCTTGGGGACTGAGAGGGCTGACAGCGAACATTTCACTTACCTCAGGAACAGGTTGAGTTTGATATTAGCACAAACTACTCTTCATCTCATCAGCTCATTTTAGTCTCATGTGCTACAGTACCAGATTTTTGTGGACCTATTTTCAAATGCACAGAAGCTGTGAAGCAGCAACAGGACGACTACTGTCTGCAGTGACAACTACAACAACTGCAGTTTGATCCCAGGACTTTTTCTCGATCCGCCACAACCACTTTCGACAGTTTGTTTTTAGTGAATGTCTCGATAACCGTAGCATGAGTTTTCATTTAAATACAAAGATAACCGTGAGGCTATCCCCCGACTCAGGTGATCCTTGGGAGTTTTCATGTAGCGCCACCATCAGGTCAACATCTGTGGTTCACAGTGAAATGTCTCAACAACACAAATCACTCAATTTGTTGCATATTTATTTTCTATTTTTCCAATAGTTTGACCAAGTTTTTATCCCAATGATATTGTGTGTTGTCTCATTTTTTCTTCTTCTTGAAACTGCTGCCCAGTTTACTGTCTCACAATTAAACACCAGTCATCTGAAGTAAGAGCTGGATGTTTTTTGTAGCTACACACATATCTGCAAGTTTCTTTTTTGTGTTATCTGTAAGTTAAAAAAAATGAATAATCCAAATCTTATTGGAATTTTCCTTTTACATTAATACACATGTTGTGGGGAAATTTGTTGACCATAAATGTTTCGGTTGCTGCTACAAAGGGAAGGGGCCAGTAAACGCTAGCACAGTATTCACTATGCCGATGACACCAGACTCTATATGAGGGTTTTATCCTGATAAAAAATGTAAAGAACTGTGCCATAAAACATTATGGGACTTTGGACATTTTATTTATTAGATAAAAGAGAAGTGATTGTCTGAGCAGAGGCAGGAGATGAATCGTATCTCATGCTGGGTAGAGTTTTACTTAAGACTAAAGATAGAGAATTACATTTTCTGCATCTGTGAAGTCGTGGAGGTTTGATAATCTGATACTCTAGACTCTTTTTGAGTGGAGTTATAATTCTGAAACATGAGACAGTATGTTAAGTTAGGACAAAGACATTTTGAGCGTGGAAAACAATTTGTTGCGATTGTTTACATTTTTTATCAGGATAAAACCCTCATTTGTTTAAAAAAAATGGATCGTACTGACAAGAAACAACAATTCATCAGGTGAATTGTTTATTTGGCAACATCAACCGCATCACAGAACAAAATGTAAAACAGCATAAATATAGTATCTTAACAATAAGTTAGTTAAAAAGCCTTTTGAATATATATTATATGAATGGACACATAATAAATCAGCAGTGTTGTCTGCATTAAAGTGCCTTGAAGTTCTTCTGGAGGTGCCTGTCACAACTTCACGTCTTAAAATAATAATAAAAATAAAAACTATGATAATAATTAATAAAAAACACTGGATGAAAGTTGTGCTCAGATGAACAGTTTAAAATACCGTTAAGGTAGAATTTTTGAAGATGGCTGCCACCGGTAACACAGAGTTTATGTTTTTCATGTAAACTGATTCAGAATTTAGTTCATACCTCATATTCTTTGTTCTATTGTCTTTGTTTTACCCTTCATTTCATGTGAGGCGTGGCAGCCATCTAAAACAAAGGGCGGACCAAACCCACGAAGGCAGCGGGAACAGGTTTGTAACAAATGTATAGACTCTCGGTCCAATAAATAACTTTGGTTAAAAAGCTTCATCTTGTCGACTGCCTTTTAAAAACAAAATCAAGACTCAACACAATGAACATATGAAAGACACTGACAGAGTGGCAGCCATCTTAGTTGAAGTCATCAGTAAAGACAGTGATGTTAGAGTCTCACAGCTCAGTGTCTCCCAGTCGGTCCATGTTCTGGACGTACGGCGGCAGCTTGTGGTGAACCATCTCGTCTGCGTCCCTCTGGTCCCGAGGCTCCATCTGCAGCGCGAACACCTGGATACGACGTGACACGCGAGTCAGACGTCACCCGGAGAAAACAAACACTCCCGCCTACCTACCGCCCGAGTTCTTACATAAATCATGGGAATTTTTAAAAGCAAATTATGAGACTTTTTAAATTAAATGATTAATACATGTTTTGACTTTTCTCAATGAATTATGAGACTTTTAAAATTAAATGATTTGACATTTTGATTAAATTGTTAATATTTTATGGGAATTTTTAAAACACTGTTGGGACTTTATTAACAATATGATGGGATACAAATATAAAAGGAACTTTTATAATGAATGATGCAATTTTTAAAATAAATTAATTTTTAATTAAATCCTAGGACTTTTTATTTATTTAATAAAAGATGCAACTTAAACCAAAGGATGAAATAAAGGAGGGAACTTTTCAAATGATTAATGGGACTTCTTCGATCAAATAACAAGATTGTGGTAGAACTTCAATAACAAAATGGCAGGACCTTTTTTTTACAAAATGATGAACATTTTTCAAAGTTTTTAAATCATAAATGAGGCTTTTTTCGGCCAATCTGTGTTTTGTCCTTTTGTTTGGTTTTTACACCAATTACAGGACTTTTTCAACCAAACCAGGCGACACTTTTACGTACAAAACAGAACTTTATCAAACAACTATTAAAGCAAATCTTGGGAATAATTTAACATCCCACATATGTCGGTTTAATAGGAAAGAATAATTGTTTTTTTTTTTTAAATCTCACCAGATTTTTAAAGTACTTTAAAATGACTGAACTTTTTGAAACATTAAAAATAAACACTTAAACCACATCTGAATTTACTTTTTGAATTATTCTTTTGTGATATAAAAATTAAACAAAAAATTCTTCTCACCAGCTGCCGCAGCTGTTCGTTCTCTTCCGTCAGACTCGTCGTCCTCTGCACCTCGGCGTCGAAACCCAGCAAGACAGGCTGGGGTGGAAAACAGTTAAGGACTGGAAAGCTATTTTAAATGACACCATCTCCACCTCCATCACACGTCGTGCAGCGACTGTGCTCGCTACTGAAGGATATGCATACACTGGAAGAGCACCGACAGGAAGTTGTGCAGCGAAACCAGGAAGGTGTCGGCCCACTGGCGGGAGAAGTACGGCGAGAAGGCGGGGTTCTGCTCGGGGGCGGGGATGAACGGCAGGATGAACCAATCGCGCCACTCCACCTGACCCTGCAGCTCCAGCGCCTGCCTCTGGAAGAACTCCTGAGTCCGCTCCAGGTTTCCTTTCTGAAAAGGAAGGGTTTTTTAAATAACCGCTGCTCTGCGTCAGAAAGGTGAAGTGACGTGTGGTCAGTCGATACCTGGATGGTGTTGATGACGTAGTATCGGTACAGGCTGGTCCTCAGCTTGTTGACCGTGGCCCTGTAGACGTCCTCCAGGCGGCAGAACAGACGTCTGTCCAGGTAGAGCCAGTACTCCTTCAGACCGAACAGGTCGAAGCTCTGGATGAACTGCTGCAGCTGCTCGATGATCTTATCCACCTGCAGACGGAGGGAAAATCAAACGTCACAATCGTTCCAATCGGATTTGATGAAAACTCTGGTCTCCCCTCAGACGTCGCACCCTGAAGCCTTTCTCCTTGTCGGCCTTCATCTCGCCGTCCAGGTGCTTCATGGTGCCGGTGAAGCCGCGGTAGATCAGATACTCCCTCACGTGTTCGTCCGTCCTCTCCACAGCCGACCCCATGGTGACCTCTGACCCTGCAGAGCATGTCACACAACACCGCTGTCTCATTAAAACAGTTTTGGTTAGTTCCTGTTCTGACATGACGCGAGTGACACGTGGGTACGTCCTTTTTAAACCGTGGCGCCGCGGTCGAATAGTCTCAAGAAGAAGAAGACGTATATAAGTAACTTGTTAAATTCTCTCAATGCTAAAAGAAAAAAGGAGACTAAATGTTTCATATCTCATCGTCCATTAGCTCAGGGCACGATGGAGCATCGTTTACTAGAGGACAGAAGATAATGTCGACGTGGTCACGTAATCCCACGAGGCAGCAACATTAAAACGTGACGCAGCATCGAGCAGCTGATTTGATGCTTTTGAGAGGATCAGAAAACTTGTAACGTTGAAGAACAAGCATCATAACAAAAAATATTTCTTTTCAGCCCCGCCCCCACTTTATTAAGTCTTTCAGAATCTTTCCTTTGACCTCGTGACGTTTGTCATCGAAGATGAAAGTCGGAAAAAACATAAAGAAAAATGTTTCTGACCATGTGCAGTTAATAAAAACTGAATAATAAATTTAAAAGAAATTGATAAAATCATCTATTTCAAATTTCATAATCTGAAAAATCCCATAATAAGAGTCATCACGTTGTTTTTTTTAATATTATTTCATGTTTTACAAAACTGTACATTCTAGAGCTGCAACAGTTAATCAATTAATCGATTAGTAATGGATTACTAATTAATCACCAACTCTTTTGATAATCCATTAATCGTTTCAGCTTCTTCTGTGTGAATATGTTCTGTTTCTCTGTGACAGTGAACTGAAGATCTTTGGAGTTTGGACAAACACGTTTTCTGAACCAAACAACTGATTAATTCAGAAAATAATCGACAGATTCATGGATAATGACAATAATGCTCCTCTAGTCGAGACACAGCTGTTATGACTCGAGTCTGAAAGTAAAAATGGATTTCATCAGTTTCTGTCTTTTAAAAGAACTCGTCAAACCAAACTCTGATGGGACGAGACACCTGTCACTCAAACGTCGCGCGGTTCGGTTCCGTGAATAAAACGATTTTGACGAATTCATCATCACATTTCAGAACGTTCATAACTCGTGTTTTATTGAACGTACCTCGACGGACACTCGTTGGATGAATTGATGATGTTGAACTAACTTTACATCCGGAGCCGCTGCTCGTTCTTCTTCTTCTTCTTCTTCTGGATCTGATCAGACACTAAATGTTTCAACAACAGAAGAGAAAAGAGAAAAGAGAAAAGAGAAAAGTCTCTTCCTGTTGTTTGTCCTCCTGACGAATCATGTGACGAGGTCATGTGACGTCAGGGAGGCGGCGGGGGCCACACAGCAGCAGCAGCGCCCTCTGCCGGACAAACACAGAACTGAAGGATTCTTATTATTAGATGTTCCTGAATCATTTATTTATTAAAATAATATTTCAACTTTATGCCTCAGTATTTCCACCAACATATACCATGTAATTCATAAACACACAAGGTTTACATGAGCTCGACTCCTCATCGAATATAATTTTCTATTTTATGAAACATTTTATTAGGAACACAGATCAGTTATGACACTTGGCAGTAAAGCTATAAAGATTTGTCTCGAATGCTTTTTCATAAACAGCCTTTTTTATGTTTGCCGTCTTATCTACAAACTCAATTTCTCTTCCCATTAAATTAGATCAATAACTTTAAATTAATAGTTTCATTGATGATGATTTAATAAAGATTTTAAAATTAATATGCACCTATAACTGAATATTTGACAGGTGTAATAAGCGGACACACAAACGATGGGGCCAGGTAATCAGATAATCAACTTGTATTAAGTGTTAATAAATACAGATAATATGTATTTTTAAAGTTTTAAAAAATGGTTAAAAACAAAAATGTTTAAAAGGGAAAAGTGCCGATATTCATCACAATTAATCATCACAGCAACATTAATAAACAAGTCAAGGACTTGACTCCAGTTGTTTCATGCTTTTATTTTTTATTGAATGATGGCTTTCAAACAGTATAATGTTGTTTTATAGATGTTCTCTGCTCACAGAAACTGGCTGCAAAGTTTACACATACTGTAATATTTAACATAAAGAAAACATTCCAAGCCCTTTAAAATTTCCACATAACAATAATTCCCAACAGATTTCAGATCAGATTTTTTTTTTTAATAGGGGTGTTACAGGGTTGCCACGGTAACACCCAGCTGCTCTGGTTAGAGTTACCATAGCAACATGTAAACAAGAAGAAGCTCAGAGGCAGAGGAGAGAAATAACAGAAGAGGAGAACAAGGAGGAGGAGGAGGAAGAAGAGGCTGTCGTGGAAATGTGATGAATTTCCCAATGAGAAATAAATGTGAAGGAAACCAAGAAGATCAAAGGTCAGGAAGTCAAGCATGTGAGCAGATCAAAGGTGAGAGGAGACGACAGAACACCGGACAGAGATATAAACCACATATAGACAGTTGATATTAGAGAAGAAACTTACCTGGAATGGCCGAAGAACGAACCGTCCACAACATCCCGGAGGCGGTGGACGACTTCCTGAGGAACTTCCTCCGACGGGTCGGCCTGAGCCGGACTCTGAGGAGCTTCGAGGCGGAGTGGTACAACTCCGGGCGGAGAGAAGCGCTCGCACCAGAGACACCGACAAAGGAAGTCTTCTTCATCCCCGACGCCCTGACCCACCGGCAGCTCCTGCAGAGCGCCCTGGACGAGGTCCGCAGGGACACGGGCCTCCTCCGGCAGGAGGTGCTGGCGGTGGAAGAGAGCCTGGTGCGGATGCAGAGGGAGAGAGACTTCCACCGGCTGCAGTGTCGACGCGTCACCGAGGACAAGGACAGGCTGCTGGAGGACGTCAAGCAGCTGAAGAAACATCTGGAGTCCCGCGAGCTGAGACAACTGGACGTCAAACCTCAGGCGGCCCGGAGGCAGAGGAGGCTCGTCAGTTCAGCTCAGAACACCTCGGACAAGGAAAAACCCAAAGCCAAGAAAGAGAGAAGCGCCAGAAGGAGCGACACCTCGGACAACGCGTCGGCGAAGAGCTCCACATCAGCTGGAGATGCGAGAGACTCTGAGTTTCCCGCAGGCGGCCGCCAGGTGATCCCTCGTCAGGCCCCAGTGACGTCTCCACGATGGAGAGACCCCAGTTCCCTCGGCTTGTCCTGCTCCATCAGAGCCCACCGGCTTCCCATCAGCTGCATCAGCCTCCACCCGGGGAGACCCATCCTCGCCTCCGCCAGCGACGACCGCAGCTGGAGGCTGTGGACGCTGCCGACCAGCGGCGAGAAGGTGAGACACCGGTACCACTGTTCCACCAAGGTCGTTCAAGGGCAAATGGAGTCGGAGTCTAATCTCCAACCACTTCTTTGTATTTCCACCGTAGACTGACCAATGCTGATGTATCTGAAGCCTGTATTCTGTGTACTGACCAGCAGGGGGCGACTCTGTGAGAACGTGACTCTACTTCTCATTGAATCATAACATCAGTAAAACGTGGTTCAATCTCTAGTTTCAAGTCTTCTTCAACACACTCATTTTGTACATTATGGTCCATTTACTGTCACAGACCATATGTGGATACAGCGTGATTGTCAGCCGGCACTGACCAATGGGTGCAGATTGCAGGTGTAGCTCTCCGTCAGGCCACCCCCCCCCCCCCCTCCTCCAAATGTGGTTATGCTGTGTTCCATTGAACCTCGGAACTGGGAAGTCGGGTTTACTGAAATTGCAACTGGAACGACCCTTCAGGATGTCGGACAGAAGTCACGACCCCGACTTCCGAGCTCGAGGCTCCGAGGTATAAAGGAACGAAGGGACCTTATACTTCGTAACTCTGGGTTATCATTCCATTATAATCTCGGAACTCCAAATTTACTGGACCTCGAGTCTGGAAAATACAAAACTAAATCCAACTCGGAACCAGATCACTACAGGTGCATGTTGGTGGTAGGAGGGGGGTACAGTATGTGAGGGGTCACTGCGATTGGCTAACTGTGAGGTGATGTCATGTAACGTGTGTTGCCAGGTTGGTCAGATGATGCTGACCGGCGAGGGCCACGCCGATTGGTTGTCCTGCTGCAGTTTCCACCCTGATGGAACAAAACTGGCAACGACCAGTGGAGACGCGACGGTAAGTCCATCTTCACCATCACACTCACCATCAGTCACGAGGTTTCTGCTGCACATGTCCCGTTGTTGTTGACTCGCGGTCGTTCGTCTCGCAGGTGCGGCTCTGGGATTTCTCTCGTGGCTCCTGCGTGTTGACGCTGTCCGGTCACAGCCAGCCCACCTGGGGCTGCTCCTTCCACCACAGCGGCCACTTCCTGGCCTCCTGCTCCGCCGGCAGAACCGCCCGGGTGTGGGACCTGAACAGCCAGCGCTGCCGCCTCACGCTGCGCCACCACACAGCCTCCGTCAACAGCGTCTGCTTCCTGCCCTTCTCCAACCTCCTGCTCACCTGCTCGGCCGACAAGACCCTCGCCCTGTGGGACGCCCGGCTGGGCGTCTGCACCGCTGCCCTCCACGGACACGCGCATCCCTGCAACCACGCCACCGTCAGCCCGGCCGGTGACACCGTGGCCTCCTGCGATTCCCGCGGCGTCGTCAACCTGTGGGACGTGAGGAGGCCCGAGTCACCGATGGCCACGGTGGACGCCGGGCCACAGGGCGCCAACCAGGCGGCGTTCAGCCCCTCGGGGAAGAGGCTGGCGGTCGCCTGCAGCGACGGGCGGGTCCGACTGGTGGAGGTGGACACGTGCGCGGAGAGCAGCCTGCCGGGAGACGGCGACGGCGTGGAGAGCGTGACGTTTGACCACACAGGGGCAACTGTGATGTCGGCAGGGACTGACGGGCTGATTAACGTGTGGTCAGAAGTAAACGCGCCGTGAAACCAGGACGGGATCAGCGCTCGACCGAAGCGACCAAACCCTGTGACCCACAGGAGCGTTTTTCCTGAACAAGAGGAGCGAGTCCTGTGGGCGATTTGTTTAATTTTCTGGCTCCTTCTGGTGGTAACATTTGCAAACTGCAACCAACTGAGCAACTGACAGGGGACACTGATGAATGAAACAGATCTGCTGTCATCATATCACAACTGTTTAATCAAATCAGATTTAATCAAATCACTTGATAATAATTGACTTTTCTTTTCACATAAAAAAATCCATCTACTCAATTTTCATCTGTTGATGTTTGTAACTTCCTCTCATCAAACACAGTCACTACAATATTAACATGTCGTAGCTATCAAAAATATACGTTTTTTCAAATTGGCACATTGTCTCAGCATCTGCTTCAGAAAGATGACGATCTTTCTTCTCCTTCACGCTGCGGAGACGCTGCAGATCTTCATCCTCATCAGGCCTGAGCACAGAGTCTTCCTCAATCAGATGATGAAGATCACGCTCCAGATCCAGGAAGAGGTTAGATTAGCTTAGCACAAACACTGTTAGCAGGGGAAACCGGAAGCTTAGCTCCATCAAAAGTGAAAAATAGATCTGAAACCATCTCATCTTCTAACGACGATTCCCCACCAACAGAAAACTGCACTTCGAGTTTCAAAGCTTCCTTCACTTTATCACTTCACCTCCTGTCGACTGCTTCGGTCTGAGTTCTGCGTTCGGACTGTTTGACTAGGGTTTCTGCTGCGAGCAGCTGAGTCGGTCGGCGGACGACGACGAGTAGCGTCCTTCGTCTTCATCCTTCTCCTCCCCGGTCTTCTTTCTGGGCTCCTCCTCCACCAGCAGCTTCAGACGACCCAGGTGGTGCAGAGCTCTGAAGACGGAGGTGTTCATCAAATAATTAATCATTTAACCAACATCAGAAATGACAAACTGGGACTCGATTGAAAAGTTACTGTTGTTGCTCTTCGGAGAAATCAACGCCATTATTCATGTTCGTTCTCTGGACCCAGAATATGTAATAGTTGTATATATAATATCTGAGCAGCTGCTGAGATGTTTCAGTTGGACGGAGTCTGGACCAACGAGCTCAGAGTCACTAACCTGTGTAGTGACGGTCCACATGAGAAACTGTCTTCACCTTCAGGCGTCTGCAACACAAACACAAGATGTATATAACCTCATATGTAACCTTACAACCTCATGTATAACTCAATATAACCTTTATTCCAGGTTTTCTTTTTACGGATGGACATTGGCACGTGCAGCTAACTCTGGATATTTCCAGCATCTTGTCTGTCAATTGATGAGCATAGTCCCAATGAAATAAATTTACAAATATAAAAATATTAAATAATAAATAATGATAATAATAAATATTTTAATAACGCTGTGTGAAATAAACCATCTCTAGAGTTTGTTCCGTCTCAGACACAAACCTGCGTCACTGGAGTCTGGTGCGTTTTCAGCCCGTCAGGCGGAGCAGGAGCTTCTTCTTCTTCTTCTCCTCCTCCTCGTGGGCGGAGCTTCGCCTCCAGCGTCTGCAGCCTGAACAGCATCTGCTTCAGAGCCTCCACCGGACCGGGCTGCGTCCTGGTGCTGCTGCCACGGAGACCACGGCCCGACGCATGGACGCTCTGGACCTCAGCTGCTCTGGTGTTGCCCCCTGCTGCTCCTGCCTCGTCCCTGCAGGTTCAACAGATCAGATCAGATCAGTGTTTGTTTCATCAGAGCATCAGAACATAAGTGATAAAGATGAATCCTACAGAGTGAAGGAAGTGAGCAGCAGCTCTTCTGTCGGGACCGGACTCACTGCAGAAGAGAAAAGCAACAAAAACCCTTTTAGTCGTAGATACTAAACGTGGAAGCGTTTTTATTTTTTATAATATTTGTATGAGATTAAGACTTTACTGTCATGTACGTTTCCTATAATATTTAATTTTTTTTAAATATAGACAGATCAGGGTTCCGACACGTTTCAGACTTTGTCCAGACTCAGACTTCAGTCTCACCTGCTCCTTCACGACTCGGACACAGAGAGTTCAACACCTGATCCGCCTTCTGGATCAGAGACTCGATCCTGTTGTCTGACGGGAGGAAAATAAAAACAACACCAACTCGTCATCTGTGAGAATATTTGTGCAACGTTGTAATTATTAGATTTCCACAAAGTAGAAACTGAAGCAAACACGAACAGGGGACGATTAAACTGATTAACTGATGAACAGACTGAAACGTCCAGAGACACGTAGAGAATAAAAACAGTGGCAGAAATGAGAGAATAAATTCCTAATTGAGGCATTGCAGATGAATTCAGTCTCATTTAGAACCATAACAAAACAGTTTCATCTCAGTCTTTTACCATAAAAGGTTCTGTAACTTGTCGTCTGTTCTGTTAAGCCCTCAGGAGTGGTGTGAATCAGGAAATCAATCAGTCGATCGATTTTTTTTTTTTTACCTCTGAACAGAGTTTCCACGATGTCGGAGCTCTTCCTCTCGGTGGTGAGCAGCGAAATCTGCTCAGCGAACTGCAGCCTCAGATCACGCAGCGTCAGCTGACTGTCGAACTGACGGCGCGCACACACACACACACACACACACACACACACACACACACACACACACACACACACAGTATGTCACATGATTATGACCGTAGCCTCTGATGAAGTGTTAGTGGACCTTCATGGACCTTAAGAGCAGATTATTTTGTGACAACATTAAAATGATTCTGCAGAAACACAACAAAACCCTCGACTCGTGAACTAATCTTCTTCCGGTGTTTTTTGTGTTGACAACATGAGCTTCTAGCAGATCAAATAAAAATAAAAAGTGATGTGGTTTGTTTCTCTCACCTGTGAACGTGTCCGGTCGGGATCGTCGTCCTCCAGCTCCGCGACCCAGGACGGAGCGCCAGTTCTGGGAGCTGCAGCTGGACAATCACCTGGGAGACGGAAAAACACGACTCATAATGATCGTAGACAAGTTTTCCAATTATTGTACAGCACATATATTTAATGTTTGTTACCGTGGTCATGCCACAGTTCTGATTCTGCGGGCAGCGGCGGCTCGCTGCCATCACAGTCCTGGATCCAGGACGGGTATGTGGGGGTGGGCGCGCTGCTCGGCCCCCAGGTGAACAAGCGAGGGTGAAGCGATGTGGGCTCGGCCAACCGAGACGCTGCTGCTGCTGCTGCTGCTGCTCTGCTCACAGAGAACGTGTTGTCACGTGTTTTAAACGTGGCTCTTCCTCTGCACCTTGTGAGGAGGAGGAGAGAGTGATGAGAGGATGTGGACGTGTCACAGAACAGAGATCTGTCAGAGTAATCGGTAATAACCTGGAGCTCCTGGACGTCCGGACTGGGTGAGGGTGGTGGTGCTGGTTCAGTCGGGGGTCGGTGTGTCGACGTCCTGGGCTGAAAGAGGAGACGTGAGGCAGGGAGGCTCCAGACTGGGACAGGAAGCCTGGACCGATGACATGTCGTCAGAGGAACTCAGAGAATTCAAATACTGTAATCGTTGCTGTGTCATTTAAATACAGAGGTTTATGTGTTGCGTTCAAAGACCTTGGATAAAGGCGGAGGTGTGGGTGACGGGCATGGAGCCGTCGTACGGGATGTCCAGCAACTCGTCCGTCGTCATGGAGAGTCTCTCTCTGTTGCTTCGGTGGCGCAGGGAGCTGACGGGCAGGTTCAGGAAGTCCAGCTCCCTCTCGGTCAAACTCTCCCTGAGAACTATGGGTAAAAACAACAACAACAACAACAACAAACATTAATGGACACTGTGACATGATGTTTAGGTTGCTCTTCTCCGTGGCGACCCACCATCTTTGTTTCGGAGCGTGCTCACTCTGGGTCTGCTCGGCGTGGAGGCGGGGCCACGCGGCAGAATGATGCTTCCCGTCGACGACCTGCACTTCTGACAGCCGCCCTCGAAGTCGGCGATGTAGGCGTCCAGTGCCGCAGAGGCCGAGTCGTAGTCCTGGCATAACCGCACGATAAAAGAAACTACAATGAAAGCTTGTTTAAGTAAGGCGAAGGAAGGCGGAACAAAATCATTTTGGCCACATGGATTTCAAAGAGTAAGAAGCAGAGTGAAAACCTTGCTCCTGTATCTGAAGCTAGTGTGGTGTTCAGGCGGCAGCAGGCCGCTCCTCAGGTGACCTGAGCTCGACAGCAGCGTTGTCACCGTGGACTCTGGAGACAGAACGTCGTACTCCATCCTGAGAAACACAACACAACGGTGAACGCAGTCCAGTGTAGTTGTTATGATAAAAAATGAGTCAAATTCTCTGATTTCAGCTTTTTCAATGTGAATATTCTGGTTGTGGGAAACACGATCGACATGTTTCACCATTTTATGAACCAAACAACTGATCGATTAATCAAGAGAATAATTGATAGAATAATCGATAATGAAAATAATCATTTAGAGTTACAGCTTTAGAAATTATCTTATCGGCAAGTCGGCTTAAACAATAGCAGATACAGATAATAATATTACTCCCGAATATCAATATCGGCATCTGACCCTACAAATCCATATCGGTCTTCAGGCTCTAATCTGAAGTTATACATCACTCACTAATACACAAGGTGATCTGATGCTGCAGAAGAGTGTGTCTTTAAATTCTACATCTATAGATAAACTTCATTAAAGGAGGTGAACATCTTTTCTCTGGTTTGTTTGTTTGTTAGGACAAAAATGTGGGTCACAACTTGAAGAGTGTCATCAGCCAATCAGATCAGAGCCCACAGTTCACACACTTCCGTGTAGCTAGCAGGCAGCTAGCACTGAAACACATTACCCCATGCTAACAAAGCTAACCGCTCCACACCACATGTTCGTTCGTGTTGTGTGTGCGTGTGTGTGTGTGTGTGTGTGTGTTGTCTTCATGGTAAAACAATCACATCAGTGTGAAGCTAACGTTACTTTAAATCTGACTCACGTCAATTTGCTAAGTTAGCTTTAGCCACTAGCCAAAAAGTTACCCACAACAATATCTGTAGTTATAGCAACACAGCAACCAAAACACGAAGTAAAAAAAAAAATACCGTTAAACACCAAACGGTGATAAATGAGAAGTTAACGCCACAACAGCTCGGTGCGTTTATAAAACACTTTAACAACAGAGCTGACACCACACAGTCGCAAACTCTCTAAAGTTACTTGAACGCACCACTGGTGTAAGGAAAAAAAGTCGGTATTTAGCATCTATGCTAACACCCGGAAGTCAAATCAAAACAGCACACTCACAGTGACGTTCAAGAACAATCTGGAAGTAAAGTCCTGTCCGTGGTCGACGGAGACAACAACACCGGGAATCGAACAGTCGACGGGTCCGTACAGCAGCTCTTCGCCGCGTTAACGGACTTTCAGGAGTTTTCCGTTAACGCAGTTTCAAACTATTCGACAGACGGTTGGTGATGGGACACGAAGGGGGCGTGTCTCACGCTGTGACGATAGAAGCGTCACATTGCTTAGGCGTACGTGCCTACGTCACTGGGTTGTTTGGAGTAATAATTAATAATAGTAATGATGATTATGATAAGTTTCTTTGAAAGATTTGATAATTAAAACTTTCAAAATAATTCATCAGTCCAGGATTTGCTTCTTTTTCTTATGTGCTTGTAGTTGAAACATTTTACATACTGCTGGTATATTATTGTATATATTTTTTTTATTTGTTAAATGTTGTCTTATTGCTACTATTTATGCTGCTAGCAGACTCTCAGTGTTTTTTCCAAAAAACAATGACAATAAAGATCGATTATTTTCTATGATAAAACATGATGGTTCTTGTAGGTGGTGGTTTTATAGTTTTTGGAGTTTAAAAGTTCCAGACAAATGTCACGCAGCAACATTTTTATGTTCTCAGGGGCAGCCTCTCTGGAGAAGTTCAGGAAAATGTCTGGACTTCAGTTCAGGTCCAAAAGCAGCTCATAAAGTATATCTATGAAAAATGGCCGACTTGACAGTCTGGATGTGTAGAAGCAGAATGCTTCCTGATTGTGGGCGATTGAGCAATGTCTTATTGATGCTAAACATAATCATGCTGGCGACGATGTGTCCTTGCTGGGACCAGTATCTTGTTGAAGCTTCGAATATAATGACATAGATGACCAATGTCATGTTGAAGATATCTAGTATGATGACACAGATGTGTACGCGCGTGGACGGTCAAACATGTGACATCTCACGCTGCCTGTTTTGTAGATAGTGGGTACAAAAGAACTGTACGCCCATATGCACTTTGAATCGTCTTCGTTTTGTGCTGTGAACTACATCTCGAAATAAACGTCTCCCGCTGAAACTGCTCATTGGCTGCGTCGACTTGTCTCCTGAAACCTGAAATTCCTTACAGATGCAGTACATGTCATTAACCCCGCCCCCTCAGTGTTAGATAATCAAAATGACACAGCAAATTCAATACTTTTTCTCTCCCAAAGATGAATTCTGTCATTCTACTTCATTGTGCCGAGTCGTGATGAGACTTTGTGGGAACAGATTCAGGTCCAGAGATGTTTCCCAGAACCCACGTGAGGACCTGAGGGTGGTGTGGCAACCGAACGTGGTTCCAAGGCTTCATGGCTGCTGCTGCAGGCCCCTTTAACCCCCCGGGCCTGTGACGCCACTGGTGAAATGAAACAGAGAGAGGCGTGAGGAAGGAGTGATCACTCTGCCTCAAAGTCCAGGCACCATGGAGACAACAGAGACCGAGACACATGAGTTCCACCGAAGCCTCAGCATAAAATCAAAACAACATGTAGACTTATGTACATATCACATACAGACACATTTTATACTGTTCTATTCATTAGCTATATTTCCCATAAATAAACTGATATTAAAAACATTATTTTAGTTTCTTAATGACTAAATTAAAATAAAATTAATTAAACTAAACTAACCCTAACCCACAACGTGAAAGTGAGTGACAATTTTTTTTTAAATTAGGAGAAATTACTATGTTTAACAAAAAGGAAAGTAAGTTAATATATGATATTAATGTGAAGGGTTATCTATTTATTTTTATAAATAAGTAAATTATCAGCTCACTTTTTTATTATCGGTTAAATGTACCAATCATTTTTGGCTTGAATTAATTTCTGTTTTATACTTGTTCTTATAATATGTTCTTATCTTTGTTTTAGAATGTAAAATAATATATTTTAATAATAAAATAATATACATAATGTTACAAATAAAATATATAAATAATTCTGATCAATAAAAAAGAAAAAACGCAAACAACTTTGACAGTTTTGGGCAAATTCACCAAGTTTTAAATTAATATTCTTAAGAAAAATCTCTTGGAGTTCCGAGATCTCGACGTCTCTCGGCTTCCGTACTTTACACTTTTCCCCTAAATTCCAGCCGAGTGATGCGTCTTCAACTATATACGATCTGTGCGTGCGCGTGTGCGTGCGTGTGTGTGTGTGTGTGTGTGTGTGTGTGTGTGTGTGTGTGTGTGTGTGTGTCGGCTCTGACGTCACAGCCTGCCGTTGGCCGAGTTCAGCTCAGTTCGGATCAGATCGGATGAGCCGCCGGTTTCCTCCGGAGGGAAACTAAAAACAACAACCCGGACGTGGCGGCCGCGTTAACCCGCGACATCCCGGCTCGGAACCGGGACAAACACTTTTTTTTGCTTATCCCGAGATAATTGCTGCGACTCGCCGGAACAGCCGCGGCGGCGCGGCGGAGGGAGGGCGGGCGCGGGCGCGAGCCGCTGTTCCGTGAACGTAACGTCCGCAACGTCGCGCCGCTCCGACCGGGGTTTGCCGCCACCGCCACGCCGCGCCGCGCGTCGGGGTCCGGCGAGCCGACGACCGGCTGATCGATCGACCGGAATCGTGGGATCGACACGCGCGCGATGATGGAGAGGAAGCGGACGGACTGTGCCGCGCTGCCGCCCGGCTGGAAGAAAGAAGAAGTGATCAGGAAGTCCGGACTGAGCGCCGGGAAGAGCGACGTCTACTACTACAGGTACCGGTCACTCATCGACCGGCCCCCGGGACCGGATCGGTTTATCGATCATCGACTGCACATGTCACCGACATCACCAGTAACCGGTTTGTGTTGATCAGAAAGTGACAAGAGACGATGTTCAGAGAAGTTATAATGTGTGTGTGTTCAGACAAGTGTGTCTGATATCATCTGATATAAGCAGTTTTAAATTCACTGCCTGTATTATTTATTATTTAAATTTTAGCCCAAAACACTAAATGATGCTGACACAGAGAAGTGACATGTGCCACTTCCCGAGTGGCACGTACGTGTCACTCTCTGGGATATGCCGCCTATAAATACTGTTCATTTTTAAAGATTAGATAAGATGAAACTTTATTGATTTCCCCCCAGGATAAATTAAAATGTGACGCAGCAGAGGCACAAGGCGGGAAAATGTAATAACAAATTAAAAAAAACAGTATCTTAAGTAAAGCAATAGCAAATATAAATACTTATACAATAACAAATACAATATACAGTATGTATACCTGCATTGTAGCTGTTGAATTTTATGATCATAATAATGAGGTGTTTCGGCCTCGTCGGACCAGAGTTTTAATCACGTGACCATCGCGTCTGCCGCGTAATAAGTAATAAGTCGAGGATTCGGCTCATGATTCATACGCAGGGAAAAAATAATAATAACAGATTAAAAAAAAAAAACAAGGTCACAAGGAGAAGAAAAACACAACCTCCTCAGGTCCACACGTCACTGTAATAACTCACATTTATGAAGTTGCATTCAGCCATGAGATGCTTGTGAACAGTTCTTCTTACTTCTGAAACCCAGACGGAAACCGCGATGCAAACGTTTTACACCTCGCGTCACGATGACACACAACGAAACTACAGTGTGAAACCGTAGAGGTCCGACCTGCCGCTGCCTGTTGAGCCCCATCATCACTTCACTCATGTCACAATATTGATATTTAATATCAGAGTTATTAACACCATGACACATGTCAATCACACCGTTATTATTCCATACGTTACGACAACCTGTACATTTTTTGTAAAAATGATGAATGACACCTTTTTTTTCTTCCAATTAATTGTCCTCAAAGCTGCATTCGTCACGTGACTATTTTAGTCCAATCACAATGAAGTGGCCACGCCCACCGTGAAGGTGAGACAAGTTTAAAGCCCCATTGTGTAATTTTTGTAATTTTCTGGCTTCATCTGGTGGTAAAGTGTCAAACTGCAACCAGCTGAGCGACCGACAGGGGACACTTTATGGTGGCGCACCGCTGATTCCATTTCCTCTTTCCGGCAGCGTCTGAAAATTCACGCGACGTGTTCTGGACCGTTTAGTTCAACAACCATATTCAACACGACGTAGAAACATGGAGACTCACACGGAGGTCGGTCCATCTCATGGAACTATATTTAACTCATATATGAACACAGAGTTATGGACAATATGTTCAACTTCTGTGAATAAGTTCTTCTAAATTTTACACACTTAGCATTAATTATGCTGCGTTACTCGAAAGTCGGGGATGGTGATTTTTTTGATGTTATGAAAAAACAGTGTTGAGACATCGTCATGATTGACAGCTGACACTGACTCGCGATTGGTCGAGAGCGTGTGTGTGGACTGGGCCTCGATACCACGACTCCACTACAGACTCTGACTCCACGTGACGTCAAAAGTGCCAAAATGGCTCCACGTTTATTCGGCGGCAGGAAGAAGAGACGTGCGTCTATCTTTATATATAAAGTCGCTGGTCAAACATGGCGGCTCATGAAGTAGAAGTCAATGAAAACCTCCTTTAGACATTAGAGAATAAAGCCATTAGAGAGCGAAGTGGATCAGCGTTCGTCTGAAGGTTCAGTCTCCCTCTGGTTCTGTATCGTCACTCTTCACTGATGTGTGACTCGGCAGAGGAAGTGCAGCGTCTGTGGTGTCGAGGCCGTAACGCCGTCGGCTGCGACTTCCTGTTTGTTGATCTGCGTCGTGAAAGGCTGCGGCTGCAGCGGATTAACGGCTCAGAGTCCCGGGACTTTTTTAAACACGTTTCACGTCGCAGCTCAGCGGCAGCAGAGCAGCGAAAGCTTTGTCTTCACTTTCAGTTTGCAAACGTGACTCATCGCTTCCAGTAAAGGAGACGAGTCGAGTCAGCGGGCGAGTTACTGGAAACGGCAGCGGCGACTCCACGCTGAGGCGCCGGCAGCAGGCGGCGTCTCAGCGGAACTCACACTGCTGCTCAGAGCCGCAACGTCTGAAATATTTAGGGGTCAAGAGACTGAGGCTCGAATTCTTCACATAGAGGGAAACTCAAAAGAGTCGGAGCGAGATGAACACAATATACTGTACACACGATACTGTTACACACACACACACACACACACGGAGCCTGTGATCTTTGATTTGCTGCGCTGCTGCTGACCTACATGTCAAACACAGCTGAACAACTGCGTCTTGCTCCCGAACGTCTATCTCTGTGAGGACCTCGGTCTCCGGGGACGCCGCCGCTGTACATTTGGCTCCGCCCACTTCCTGCAGTATCGGAAAGATTCGGGGTCAGAAGGGGGTTGAAGAAGAATTAGACCCGGGGGGCTTAGAGACGTGTTATGTCATAGAGAGGGGAAGTGAAGAAGTACAGATGCGCGTGTGCGTGCATGTGTGTGTGCCTGTGTGTGTGTGTGTGTGTCTATGTGTGTGTGTGTCTGTGTGTGTGTGTGGGTGTGTCTGTGTGTGCGTGCGTGCGTGTGTGTGTCTGTGTGTGCGTGTGGGTGTGTCTGTGTGTGCGTGCGTGCGTGTGTGTGAGAGTGAGCAGGAAGTATCTGTCAGTTGCGGCTGGCGTCAGATGTGATGTCACAGCTGACTGACTCTCTCTCAGACAATGCCGAGCTTGAACTCGAGACCGGGGGGGCAGTGACTCTCTCTTGCCCCAGCAACTGTCGCGGTCGCAGCCAATCACAGACGCATCCCCGGTGATGATGATGTCACATCCGACGCAGCGCGACCACTCGCTGTAGCCAAGGCCTGTGAAAGGCACCAGAGAACCTCATTTCCTGTGATGTCATCTTAACCACGCCCACAACTTTAAACTCTGACCAGTCCCCGATTTTTACCAATGAGACGACAATACAGATACAACCAGTCGAAAACAATAACCTGATCAATAATCAATAGTAAGTGTTCTTTCAAAATTCTTAAAATAATTTCTTCCTTCCCTCTTTCCTTTCTTCCCTTCCTTCCTCCTTCCCTCCCTCCCTCCTTCCTTCCCTCCTTCCTTCCTTCCTTCCTTCCCTCCCTCCCTTCTTCCCTCCCTCCTTCCCTCCCTTCCTCCCTTCCTTCCTTCACTCAGTCCCACAGGGAAGAAGTTCCGGAGCAAGCCTCAGTTGTCCCGTTACCTCGGCAACGCGGTGGACCTGGGATGCTTCGACTTCCGGACGGGGAAGATGATGCCCGGCAAACTGCAGAAGAGCAAAGCGAGGCTCCGGCACGACCAGCTGATGCTGGCCAAGGTAACGGCGCGGGAGGGGTCCCGCCTGTTTGGGGCGTGGCCGAGGGCGGGGCCTGTGGTCGTGTGTGTTATCAGATTATCAGATTATGCAGCTCTTCCTGCAGCAGCTTGACACTTCAGCTGACACACACACACACACACACACACACACACTGTCACGCACACACACACACACACACACAAACACACACTCCTGTGGCCAAATCTGATTCTAATAACCGATGATCTCATCAGTACCGTTCCTATGGCTGCAAATCAATTGTGGTCACACTGTCGACGGCGATGACGTCTCTGTGTTCGCACTGAGCCTCACAGCCAATCAGAAACCAGCATCCTCCACAGTCATGATTCAAATCTACGCTAAGCTAACAGGCTAACAGACACAGAGCAGTTTCCTGCAAGTCATAAACTCCACCCCACGTGTGTGTGTGCGTGACTGTGTGTGTGTGTGTGTGTGTGTGTGTGTGTGTGTGTGTGTGTGTGTGTGTGTGTGTGTGTGTGTGTGTGTGTGTGTGTGTGTGTGTGTGTGTGTGTGTGTGTGTGTGTGTGTGTGTGTGTGTGTGTGGGCTGCAGTCTTTGTAACGGAGATAACAGCAGCGCGGACTCCTCCCACACAGCAGCAGTGTGTTGAAAAAAAGAAGTGAGAACACACACACACACACACACACACACAGATTACGCAGTCATTAAAACCTGCTGGCCCGTGTTTTTTTACATTCCTGTGTTTAAATAAAAGGGAAAAAAACACGTGTTAAATCATATTTATCGCTTCATTTCTTGAGCGCGCCGGCGTCTCGTGTTGTTCACTCTCGGCCGTCGGCGTCGACCTCCCTGATGTTTGGACAGTCGCACAAACTCAAACACAAAACTCCAAAACAAGCGACGGTCCCAGGCAGATTGAAATCTGATCTCTCTCTATATATATATATGTATATATATATAATACAAACTGTAACATCTGCTGTACATTAGATATTTGCAGACACACATTTTAATAACCTGCTCTTTTAATGCTCCAATCAGTGACTGTCACACTACATGACATAATAATCAATAGTGTTTAAACATCAGCGTCACGCACGTTTCATAACTGTCTGTTTTTTTTTGTCCTGGATTAAAGAAATCACGCAAGATTTTTGAAGATTGTTACAAACAAAACTTTTTTAAAATTTAAATATTAAATACATAATCTCCTCATTTTCACTGTCAGGCTGCAAGAAAATTCACAAAACGTGGAATTATTCCTTTAACCTTCAGCGTGATTCCACAGAAAGATGTTCGATGATAACGACAACAGGCCCAGAGCAAAGTGTGTGTGTGTGTGTGTGTGTGCGTGCGCTGCTCTTCACACATGGGAAAACAAACACACACACACACACACACACACTTCCTGTTGTTGTTTGTGAAACCCAGAGTTAACTCTTTCAGCTCAGCTGCAGCTGCTACAGCTCAGCGGGCGACACCGCTGACTATGGTACAGAAGGTCGGTGTTCGATTTCCAGGTTCGATGACTGTACGACGCTTTGGACAAAAGCGTCGCTGACACACACACGAACACAGGTTTCGTCTCACGGAAGCTAAGACGGAGCAGGAAGGAGGAAAAGAACAAGGGAAGGAAACAAGGGAATTAGGAGCTACTGAAGGAAGTAAAGGAAGGAGAGGAAGCACGACGTCACGAACACTTGGTGTGTGTATCACCCAGGGAGGGAAACCGGACCTGAACACGGCGCTGCCAATCAGACAGACGGCGTCCATCTTCAAACAGCCCGTTACCAAGGTTACCAGTCACCCCGGCAACAAGGTGAAGACGGACCTGCAGAGAGCGACCGAGCAGCCCAGACAGGTGAGAACACGCACACACACACACACACACACACACACACAGACACACACACACACACACACACACACACACACACTAAAATATTTAGTAGAGTCTCTGTAGTGCTGTCATCAGCTAACAAGTGACCTCTGTCTGTCTCTGTCTCTCTACCTGTCTGTCTGTCTCTCTGTCTGTCTGTATGTCTCTCTCTCTGCCTGTCTGCCTGTCTGTCTGTCTGTCTCTCTGTCTCTTTACATGTCTGTCTGTCTGTATGTCTCTGTGTCTGCCTGTCTGTCTGTCTGTCTGTCTGTGTCTGTCTGTCTCTCTCTCTCTCTGTGTCTGTATGTCTCTCTCTCTGCCTGTCTGTCTGTCTGTCTGTCTCTCTGTCTCTCTGTCTCTTTACATGTCTGTCTGTCTGTCTGTCTCTCTCTTTCTGTCTATCTGTCTGTCTGTCTGTCTGTCTCTCTCTGCCTGTCTGTCTGTCTGCAGCTCTTCTGGGAGAAGCGGTTGACAGGCCTGCGGCCGTGTGACGTGACGCAGGATGTCCTGAGGACCATGGATCTGCCCTCGGGGCTGCAGAGTAGGTCTCAGACACACGACCCCCTTAACGCAGCAGCACGACCTCTATGACCTTATGAACTCTGTGTCGGCAGGTGTGGGTCCAGACTCCGGCGACGACTCCCTGCTGTCGGCCATCGCCAGCGCCCTGCACATGAGCTCCTCCCCCATCACAGGCCAGACGTCCGTGGCGGCGGAGAAGAACCCGGCGGTGTGGCTGAACACGTCGCAGCCGCTGTGCCGCGCGTTCACCGTCACTGACGAGCACATCCGGTGAGACACACACTCTCATCCGGTGAGACACACACTCTCATCCGGTGAGACACACACTCTCATCCGGTGAGACACACACTCTCATCCGGTGAGACACACTGAAAAATGTCCGGACGTCAGTTCCTGTTTGAAAACAACTGGAGAGAGAGAGATGCTCAGATGCATGATGGGAGTTCCCCCCAGTAGTTACTGTAGCCAGACAGCAGGGGGCACTGTGGTCACACATATACACTGACTGTGTGTGTGTGTGTGTGTGTGTGTGTGTGTGTGTGTGTGTGTGTGTGTGTGTGTGTGTGTGTGTGTGTGTGTGTGTGTGTGTGTGTGTGAACACACAGCTACATCCTTCACTCCCTCTTCTCCTTCCTTTTCCTATTTCCTGCCCCTCTCTTCCTTTTCCTTCTTCCCTTCTTTACAGTTTTCCTTCACCTCTTTTCCTTCCTTCCTCCTCCTCCTCCTCCAACGTTTCATTATCTCCTTGTTTAATTTGTCCTTCCCTCCCTCTGTCCTGACTTCTCCCCTCCTTCCTCCTCATCCCTCATTAACTCCCTCCTTTCCTCTCCTTCATATCCTCCTCTCCTTTCTTATTTCCTTCTACCATTCGTTCTCATATCTGTCCTTCTCTCTCTCTTCATGCCTCCTATAACACATTGTTGTCTTCCTTTGTTTTTTTTCCTTCTTTACCCTTGCCCCCCCCGTCTTATACCTCCACCCTCCCTCCAGGCTTCCTTCCTCATCCCTCTCTTCTTATCTCTCCCCTCCATTAATTTCCAATTCTCACCCTCTTCCCTCCTCCAGCTGAATGTGCGTGTCGTCCTAAATTGCTCTCATTCCTCCCTCCTCCACCTTCTCATCTTCACGCCCTCCTCCTCCTCATCCCTCCTCATCTCTTGTTTCTTCAGTTTATAACATAAATCTTTTTTTTTAATCTTCCTTTTTATCTTTGCTTTCTTTAACAGAAACAAATGAAATTGTACAACCTGACCCTCTCTCTCTCTCCTCCATCGTTCACCGTGATCTTCGAACCCTGAACGCTTCTTTCACCCTCAGGAGTCCTGCGCTTTTGTAGAATCCTTTAGATTTTGCCTTCATATAATTTACCTCGCCAGAGTTGTGGTATCTTGTGACGTTAACATGACGACGTGTGTGTGTGTGTGTGTGTGTGTGTGTGTGTGCGTGTGCGCGCGCGCGCAGGGAGCAGGAGCTGAAGGTGTACCAGGCCAGGCGGAGTCTGGAGGAGGCGCTGATGGCCGACGGTTTGGCGCGGGCCGCCGAAAACACCCGGGAGCTGTTGGAGGGGAAGGCGGCCTGAAGACGGATCGGTGAGTCCCAGTGAATTATTATGATATCGTATGTTCACGTTTTATAGTAACCAGCAAAAACAGAAAAAATATACTTCAGACTGTTACATCACTGAAGTACTGAACTTGTGAACCACTAAACTGCAGAACTACTGAACAATGAGTCCTTAAAAACTGAGCAAAGTTACAGGTGTGTGTGTGTGTGTGTGTGTGTGTGTGTGTGTGTGTGTGTGTGTGTGTGTGTGTGTGTGTGTGTGTGTGTGTGTGTGTGTGTGTGTGTGTGTGTGTGTGTGTGTGTGTGTGTGTGTGTGAGACCAGTGGTGAATGCTAATGTGATTCTCTGTGTCTGATTGAAACCCAGCGATGCAGCAGACTAACACACATTGTGTGTGTACATGTCTGTGTGTGATTGATGGGCTGTGGGCTTGTTGTGTGTGTTAACGGTTAATGTGGTGTGTGTGTGTGTGTTTGTGTTGCACTACACTTTGTTTGGTTATCGTTCATATATTTCACTGTGCAGCGCCTGTAAACAAAACCAGATTAAAAAACATTTACTTTGAGAAGTTCACACGTCCATCCATCATCGTCTCCGCCTCCCCCCCGCCACGCTGCTTATCCAGGTCAGGGTCGCCACGGCAACACACTGAGCAGAGTGGAACCAGGCTGTTTTTGAGTCACGGACGAGTGTTGACACACACACACGCACACACACACACAGTGACCAGTCGTTCTCTATGCGTGTTATCAGTGTCTGTGCAGCGCAGCATGACACCAGCAGAGGGGAGGGTGGAGCGGGGGAAGAGATCGCCATCATCGTCGTCATTACAACCATCTGACATCAGGAGCCTCATGAAAGAGAAGCAGTTCAATTAACAGTTCAGGCGTTGAAGACGAGGAGCGCTCCAAATTTCGTGCATAATTCCCTAACCGATAGTTGAAGACGTTAGAGACGTGACAGCGCCACCCTCAGGTGTGACTGGTACAGACCGGGGTCTGACCACGCAGCGCGTCCGAGGCACAAGTCGACTTGAGCTCGTCTGATTTACAACAGAAGATCACGTGTCACATACTATAATCATGAGTGATCCTTCTCCGTGGATTTAATAAACACGTCCAGTTCCTCTTGGCGTCGTGTGGAGCCAGTCGTCTGTTTCAACATGTGCTGGGACCGTTTGTCCCGGAGCCGATGTTTCCTCTTGCTTGTTGCCGGAAGTCTTGTCTGAAGGGAACGTGTGCGAGCGGCTGAAACACGTCTCTGAAAACTGTCCTTTGTTTTTTGTGTGTGAACCGTCAGCAGGTTGTTTGTTCTGTCGCCTCTGTAGTCGTTGCTGTAGTGACACGTCCGTCATGATCCGTCTGCTGTCGACAGGATCTGCTAGTTGTGAGTGTGTGTGTGTGTGTGTGTGTGTCTCTAAAACAGACGAGGAGCTTTTTTTTTTATTTAAGCACATTTGTTTTCTGCGGAGGGAAAAATCTTCCATTAATGCAGATTTATGCAGATTGGCTGGATGGAAGTCGTTTGGGCGAAAAGAGCCGCTGAGAGTTGAGGAGTGATTACTAATGGGTTTTTATAGCTGGACCAGAGAGAGAGAGGGCAGCAGCCAGCGTGTGTGTGTGTGTGTGTGTGTGTGTGTGTGTGTGTGTGTGTGTGTGTGTGTGTGTGTGTGTGTGTGTGTGTGTGTGTGTGTGTGTGTGTGTGTGTGTGTGTGTGTGTGTGTGTGTGTGTGTGTGTGTGTGTGTGTGTGTGTCTGTCTCTCTCCTGGGCGGCGTTCTAGCTGTTGGAACAATCATTTTAAATCTTTGCAGGGATCCTGCTGCTGCGAGTCTTGTTGCCGCTTCCTGTTAATTTATTTATGTTTGGTTTTATGGCTCAGTCGTTTTTTTCTTCCTGTCTCGTTATGTTCCGCTCTGCAGGAATGAAACGGAAAAAAGGAAGGACACGGGTCCATAATCCTAAAATTGTAATTTTGTGTCACAGTGTCACAATATTATTTTACCTGTCAGACGTCGATTAAAAGTTCACAAAACACGGAGAAGAAACGCTGCCGTGACCAGCGCAATCTTGGGGGGCATTGGGGGGGTGTGGTCCGACTGACAGCTCGCCCACTCATACCTGCAGCCCTGCACCGATTGGACGATGGCACAACACACACACACACACACACACACACAAACACACATAGACAGAGACACTGATGTCCATCTTCTCACCGGACTGTGAGGAAGACGAGGACCTTTTTTTATTTTTTTACTGAATGTTGGACTGTTCCTTTAAATCTGCAGACGTTTTTATATGTGGTCAAGACTAAAGATTCACACACTGCTGACCGAGGGAAGACTGAGACCATCTGATACGAACGGGCGTGCCTGTGTGCGTGTGCGTGTGTGAGTGTGTGTGTTTTAACTCTGTATCTTGTAATTTCCAGAGGAGCTGATTCAGACTCCTGCAGGATTTTTTCAGCTGCTGGTAATTAATGGATGTAGAGACACAGAGAATTATCTGCTTCAAAGTGTGTGTGTGTGTGTGTGTGTGTGTGTGTGTGTGTGTGTGTGTGTGTGTGTGTGTGTGTGTGTGTGTGTGTGTGTGTGTGTGTGTGTGTGTGTGTGTGTGTGTGTGTGTTCGCCTCGATTAAGCGGCAGATTATCACCATTTTCTAATTATTAGGGCGTAATTAAGACCGAGTCTGTGATTATCATATTGAAACAGTGAAACGCTGAAAAGACTGCAAGGAAGAGAAACATCCAGACGGAAACAATAAGAACACAATCAAACAGAGGAACACAGAAACGGTGGGAGGTCGTCTCAGCGTCTGCGACGTCCCATTGTCCCGGTGCGAGACGGAGGGATTCACAACAGGTTCAGCTCAGGTGGAGCGACACGTGACACCATGAGGGATTCAAACCTGGAAAAATATGAGCAGGAGGGAACAGTTAAAAGATTAAAACAGATCGAATGAAGGATTCAAAATGGCATAATGACATATTCACAGTGGAAGGAAAGGAAACTTAATGAAGGATTCATTATGATCCATAAATATGGGATTTGCTGACTTCTGGTTTCAAAAACCAAGATGGCGCCGGTCAAAATGCTAAACTTGAGGTTTTACAAAATGGCCGCTCATAAATCAGTGGGTTCGGTCACCCATTGGTTTATGAGCGGCCATTCTTCAATACAGTGTACGTATGTATTGCCGGGATGGGGGGGCGTGGATACAAGTGAATGACAGCTACTACCGCCCAATGGGTGCCTGGTTGTAGGTGGGCGAGCTGTCAGTCAGGCCACGCCCCCGCTCCTGCAAATATGCTTATTTCTGTGTTTTTTTTAAACAAGATGGCGGCGGTCGAAACGCAAAAACTGGAGGCTTTAAAATTCACGAAACCAACGTGTGACGTCACGATGTCACAACTCGGTGAACTCGCTGGAATTCTGTAGTTTCTGACGTTTTCATCTCGGTGGCGTTTTTGCTGCAAATGTCGTCGGAGTCGTCGTGAGCCTCGGCGCCGAGAGGAGGCGGACGTGTCGGTATACGATGTTTCCTGTGTCTCCCAGGCGAGCGGCGGTCGTCACCGCGCCCCCCCCCCCCCATCGTGACTGCAGCAGGTGGTGAAGGGGTTAATGGAGAAGCTAATAATCAGCGTGGAGGCTCTCCACAGTAATTAGACTTTTCAGGGTCTGATGTTTATTGTTCTACAGGCGGCAGTTTGAGCGGCGGAGGGTTTTTTATTAAGTGGGGTTTTATTACGACGAGCTTAACGAGCACATTTGGGTTCGACGTCTTTCTGTTCAGAGCTCTCTGCAGGAGGCCTCAGTCATACTCACACTTGAGACAAGATATTAGACACACACACACACACACACACAGTGGTTGCTCTATACTTGTGAGGGCCCTAGTTCAACTCAACAAGTTCCTAGAGAACGCTGGATTGAGATCACACCGCGTCGGAGGGAACTCCACCTGCTGATGAAGACGGTGTGAACGCTCCAGATGGAGCTCACGGACCTTGAGTTTTGTTCAGACTCGTCCGGTTGTTGAAATCGTCTCGTGTGTTTCTTCTGTGCAGATCTGCCCTCCTGCTCACCAGCCTCAGGTTTTATCTTCATCTTCATCCAGTCGACGAACCAAAAACCAGACCGACAAACAGAGACTTGAACAAAACGCGTCGTCTGTCAGCGGGCGACCGTCTCGGCCTTCGTCCCGAAGGATAAAACCCTTTTTCCCGGATGACGTCACACTGGACTCTCTGATTTTTCTGGAGCGACGACCAGGACGACTACAGCAGCAATAAGTGGACGAGCACCAGCCTTCAAATCCTCTCAAGCGCTTATCTCCTCCGCTCACTGTTCACATTCAGGTATCCGTTGTCTGTCTTCTTCTTTTTTTTTATTTAATGCAGATTAAAGAACAATTGTGAAACAGATTTTTACAGAAGAAGCAGACGCTCTCGTTAAAACGCGAACAAACCCAAAGTCGGGTTGCAAACTGCTGGACGGCTTTTGCAAACTCTGCTCACCGTCTCTGTGGGTTTGGTTGTTTGTGGTTTTATCGTCTTCAGGGTTTTTCTTTTTTTTTCTTTTTTTTGGATCGAACAGCTGCTTATTTAAGACAACATTTTTCTACGTTGAGAACACGTGTACATTTTCTTGCACCGGAGGTAAATAAACAGTTATATTCACAGTCGCGGTGGTGATGATCTCTCATTCCGCACTGACGGGAAATAAATCACCTTCTCAATAGATCGAAGGATCCCGAAGTGAAAAGCCAATATTCATATTCTCCATTGACATTTTGATTATTAGCCATGAAGTCGGAACTATCCGATGTCGACTCCCCACGAGCTCCGAGGTTGTGAAACATGAACCTGTAGAAGTTCGTATGAAATCAACCTTGTTTTAAGAAAAACATGTTTTATTCAGGATGTCATTGAGAAATCCGACACACCCACAACCCTAAAGTGTAACGTCGACGTCTCTGACCCGCGAGTCGGAGAAGGCAACTCGAACGCTTCTCCAGAACGAAATAGAAAACTAACAAAGGGACGAAAACGTACGAAAAAAAATAAGTACGAAAACTAATGAAAGTACGAAAATGGACAAAGGAAAAAACAAAAGTACGAAAACAAACGAAAACGAACTATAGTACGAAAAAGTACGTGGACAAAGTAAAACGTGGGTTGAGCCCCGGGCTGGGGGGGCGGGGGTAAACTCCCGTGGGGCCGAGGAGGGACAGTTTTCTGCGCACGCTCTAATAATTCTGGAAAAAAAGGAATAATGGCATCGAAAGTAATTTTTTCATTATTCCCTCCGAAAACACGGGAGCCGCGGTACGACATCCCAGAGTTAGGGTAGAATTCGGTTTATTGTACTAAACATAACATTATAACATCATAATCATCTAATCAAACCACCTGTGGGCTTTATATTTCATCAGACAGTTGTTTCATATTTGAAACCAGGGTGGAGCGGTTGTTTTTTGGCCAAGAGCTCGGCCTGAGGGAATCTGACTCACCTTTTTACCCAGCCGAGGAAATCTTCACGGCCCCTGAACACACCGTCTCCTGGCAGCAGCCGGCGCATCATGCTCCATTTAGCAACCCGCCGTGATGACGTGTTCGTGAGGCCGTCGGAGTGATTAACTTCACTTCCTGTGTCCGGAACGGAAGAATCAAAATGGAAACTGCGGGTAATTAAAAAACAGAATTTAACACGACGGCCCTCCAAACGCTTGTTGTGGTAAAGTTCAGCTGACTTATGATCAGAGCT
>NC_061534.1:1130000-1192500 GCF_022379125.1 Scophthalmus maximus
CCCTGCAGAGGAAACATCACAGACCCACCGGATGATCCGCCTACCAGCGCAGAGCCCCGAGGGGGCGGGGCTTATGGGCTGTTATACCGCAGCCAGGCACCAGAGGGCCACCATGATGATTTGGCTTTACTTATTTTTGTTTGTTAATTATGTTCATTCAAAACCACACGCATACTCAGAAGCAGGATACTTTAAAGATACTTTTCCCCTGAACACGGCGGAGGAACATACGAGATAAGACCCGTCAGACTGTACTTCTTGTTCTCTAGGTTCAAGAATAGCACAAGATCTTTGAGCCGCAGAGATGCTTTGGGGACAACTGGGGATTTTCCACTCCCAACAATATTCTTCTACGAGCTCATAATGAAGCAACGGCAATGCTGTCTTTCGATGTCCTCCTGAGCCCTCGGTGACCTGGTGAAACTCCAAAGAAAGACACTTCTGCGCAAGGTGCTACTCTATGTTCACTCTGGTCAACTGCGAATTAATCAGGTTTTATATTTCTTTGGTGTGACATCTTTTACAAACTGTGATGTAAAAGGTCGGTACTCACAGTCGGCCAGGCTGATTCCTCTGTAATTGCTCATCCCATTGCGCTTCAGCAGTCGGGCCCATTCACAGCGTTCGAAGACTTTGGCGCCGGCCACGGCCACCAGGAGCAGGAGCAGCAGACACCTCATGATGAACTCTCAGCTGGATCCTATGTTTTCCCCACATCCGCGACTCCTTTTATAGTCGAGGGGCTTTGTGTCTCGCCGCTGTTTGTTTTCAGGCGGAGCTCGTTATCAGTGTTGCGTAACGTGAAGGACACGAGGTTCAGCCCGGCCCACAACTTGGTCTGCAGTTAAGAAGAAGCGATAAAAAGAAAAAGACAAGCGGATGGCTGATATATTGTGTATTGCTACATCGTTTGGCAAACTGGCAAGATTTTTGTTGTTGCTGACCCTTTGGCTCTAAAAATCTCTGTTCATTAGTCCACTACGTGGCTGCTTAGGGCCCGTGGCCACTAGAGGGCGTTGAAGAGTGCGTGTCCCACAAGAAAGCTGGGTTTTGGATATATTGTGTTATATTTTGTACAAGGCCAATTGTAATCATACAAAAATGCAATACATTCACGGCTGCTGTTTTGCTACGTCGTTTTATAACGTCAGTAAAACATTTTCCTGAGGAGTTTATGTTTCAATCTCTAGTTCCAAGTCTTCTTCAACAACATGATGTTCATTTTGTACATTATGGTCCATTTACAGTCAAAAAGACGACAAAGCACCGTATGTATTGGAGCGTGGGATCATCATCTGGCCCGTGGAGCTCGCAGTCAGACCACAACCCCAATTCTACGTCCAGTTCCAGAAAAACAAAATTGCGCTGGTCAACATGCAAAACTCAAGGATTCTTAGCTATCACCCAAGTTTCCTTTATCTGTTTCTTGTGCCGTCACTTTGAAGTGTTCAAGGTTCATATCATGTTGTATTATGTCGTCTATGATTTTAAAGATCGTATTATTTTCTCCGTGACGTTTTGTATTCTTGTCTTTATCAGAGCTTTGTAACAAAGGTGCAATATGAACAAAGTTATTATTTGTCATGTTCTGACTTTTGCAAACAATAAGATTGGAGACATGATCTCCAGCTTATTTAGATTGATACAATCACGCGTCATTATGAAATGGAATTACTACAATATGTATTTTTTAAGTTAGCGTTGCCTGGTTAGACCACAATTCTACGTCCAGTTCCAGAAAAACAAAACGGTGCATCAGAAAACCGCCAGCTGACGTCAAACTGCCGGAGACGCGACGCTCCTCTCGTTCTTCTGACGCTCAGACACTTTGACCCTGAAACCTCACGACCCCTCGACAGCGCGGCGCCGTCCCTCTGAAGATCACGGGTGTTCAATCTGCTCCTCCGTGATCGGGACCCGGCCGGAGCGTTTGACGAGAGCAGCAGACTCCCAACGAGGGCGGCGACTGTCGATGAACCTTCTGTCGGCTGTGAATTAAGATGGACGACGCGTCTCCACTTCTTTCTAAAATGTCCCCGGATGCAGGCGCCGGCCGGCGGCCATCTTGTGCTGATGAGGTCATTTGTAGCCAGCGGTCCCTAACTGAGAGAAGTGACCCGGAAGTATTTCCTCGGCAGCCCCCGATTTGAAATGTTCATGAAAGGAGCTTCCTTTCCTCTGTCTCCTTTGGCCTAAGGAGGAGACACAGACGCCCCACAATTCATAGTGGCTGCGATATTTAACGTAAACGATTAAATCCGAAGTAGAGGAAGAAGAAGAAGAGTATTTATATGACACAGTCATCATGTAAGTTTCTGTTACATCTGATGTCACACGTCGTCGTGGTGATAAATATGAGTGACAGGAGCGAGACGGCAGCAAACATGCTCACGTTTCTAGATTATTGTTTTTATTCGCAGAGAAGACGCTTTTCGTAGTCCGTCTTCAGAGGCCCCACCCACATACACACTCGACCAATCAGGAGTCGGTGTCAGCTGTCAATCATGATCCCCGTCAATGAAAAAAACGAAACTGATCAGAAACAACTTCCCGAGAAAAACAACCCATTGTGTCTGAAGCGAACGTGAGGTTGAGAGTTTCCTGAAAGATTGTGGGTTTGTAAAACTAATAAAAATTGAATTTAAATGAGCTGAAAGACGCAAAGAAGAACAGTCTGAATTCACTTCTTACTGTGAACGAGCGATGAGACGTCGTTGCACTGAACAGGAGTTCTGTCTTTGTCAGTCTGCTTCCTCCTAAAACAATGATAACAATGATCATTTCAAAAGGAACTTCCTCATGTAAAATACGAGCCGACGTCATGTCACGGTCGCGTGAGAAGCTTGTCGTGTGATCAGGACGTGCACATAGAAGAAGAAACCCTCTGTACGTCATTCGTTTGATTGAAGCTGAATGTTTTATTGATCATCGGGGTCATGAAGTGTCTGTAGATACAGTTGGATCCTCTGGACCAAAGACCTCTACGTTACAACAATCATCAGTAGAAATCCACTGAAGATGAATCTGATCAGACTTTGTTGAACGCAGCGACACAGTGAAAGATAGACAGAGAGATAGATAGATAGATAGATAGATGGAGAGATAGATAGATAGATAAAGAGATAGATAGATAGACAGAGAGATAGATAGATAGACAGAGAGATAGATAGATAGATAGAGAGATAGATAGATAGATAGATAGATGGAGAGATAGATAGATAGATAAAGAGATAGATAGATAGACAGAGAGATAGATAGATGGAGAGATAGATAGATGGAGAGAGAGACGGAGAGAGAGGTAGACAGACAGATAGATATACAGTAGATAGATTTACTTTATTGATCCCAAACTGGGACATTCCTCTTATCTGTCTCTGTCTCTGTCTGTTTGTCTTTCAGATGAAATACTTATTTCAGGTCCTTGACTCGGTCCAAGCTGCCAAGTGATCCACAGATCCTGTTAAACAGTAACCGCCCGACACACAGGCAGCGGGAAAAAATGGGGAAATAACGCTCTTACGAAAAACATCACGCTCTTGACTAAGGACCAGTGAACGTCCACGCAGGTACAACTTGATCAACACGAGAGCAGAGTCTCAGAGTTCTGTTGGCCAACGGTAGATGGAGGATTTTCATAAAGAGCCTCGTCACGCGTACAAAGACGTTCACAGAGATATAGAGTCGAGCCTGTTTATAATAATATGGATTGAATAATTCCTTCCTCTCTTTCTTTCTTTATTCTTTATTTCGAACAAATTCAAATAAAAAGTGTTACACAAACAAATTAAATGTTTGTAAAGTGTTATAAGCAATATTTATAAATATATAAATCATATATGTCTGAAAAGGAGCAGGAGGAAGCCAAAGCTTATTAATTCACAGCCCTTATTCAACTGCTTATAATTACTGTACAACATTAACACCTGTGTACACCAAATTATACCAAATCATTGACATTCATACCCTCGTCAAATCATTTACAAAGCCAACAAAGAAGAAGGATTTTATATATAAATGAACATATATATACCCACTCAGAATCACCTACCCTCGTACCAATATACCAGTGCTGTTGTATCTCTTTTTAAATTGAATTATGTATTGAACCATTCCACACATTCACCCACAGGTTGTTGCGCACATTCTTTTAAGACTTGTTGTGAAATTGAATTGTATTTTTTAATCAAGTTGCCCCCTCGAGTTATACCCACGCTGTCTTTCCAAAAGAAAGACAAGCGGATGGCTGATATATTGTGTATTGCTACATCGTTTGGCAAACGGGCAAGATTTTTGTTGTTGTTGACCTTTGGCTCTAAAAATCTCTGTTCATAAGTCCACTACGTGGCTGCTTAGGGCCCGTGGCCACTAGAGGGCGTCCAAGAGTGCGTGTCCCACAAGAAAGTTGTGTTTTGGATATATTGTCGTCGTTTTATAACGTCAGTAAAACATTTTCCTAACACTAGAGGAGGTAAGGTACTTCTGAGATCACGCAATATGTTCCGATCGCGGCGCCATCGCAGATGATATGTGAGGAACTTAGATCAGTGACGTTGTGACGGTGGCGAGTGTCTGCCCCTACACTGCCCCCTGGTGTTCACCTGCGTATTGCAGCTTTCAGATGCGTAGTTTTTAACTTCTGACGAACGCCACGATGCGTATGATGGGTAGTGAACAACTTTCTCACCGCAGTAGCCAAAAGAAATTTAAAAAAATACAAAATACAAGTCTTCACTTTATTTAACTTCTGTGGTAACACACAGATCAATCACGAGGAGACGTCCCCATTATAGAGACTAATGGAGTCGCTTTGCCTTCATCCATTATTTTCCTGAATCAGGACATTTACTTTCCATCCTCCAGGCCGGACTGTGATTGGTTGGAGAACCAACAGTCCTGCTAATCTCAGGAAACAGATGTTCTCAGGTGATGTCTACTCGCATGAGTAAATAAAAACGATGCGTTGGCCGAACTCACGCGAGTAACGCCAACGCCAAACTTAGCTCCGCATTCTGGAAGTAACGCGTAGATGAAGCGAGAGAAGCGTGAGACTGACACAAGTACATGAAACAAATACAGACACCAGTGTACAAATACACAAACAGAACACAAGGACAAAACACTTTACAGTCAAGTCAAAGTAAAAGCAGTTTGCCTTTGTGTTGAGTCACATTCGATCGGACGTCGACAGCGTTCTGTCGATATCATCCGGTTATAAATACACACGTGGAAATTAGATCCAGACAACGGTGATTGGATTGGTTGAAGAACAACAGCTTCAGTCGTCCGCCTGTGTGTGTGTGTGTGTGTGTGTGTGTCTGTGTGTGTCTGTGTGTGTGTGTGTGTGTGTGTGTGTGTGTGTGTGTGTGTGTCTGTGTGTGTGTGTGTGTGTTTCAGTATGAAATTCCGTCAGTCGGCCCGTTGACCCTGGAGGTTCTGCCGCCTCAGAGATACCGGCCCTGAAATTAACAACATGCCCTCTTCCTCCTTCTTCTCTTCATCCCTTCACCTCCTCCTCCTCCTCCTCCTCCTCTTCATCCCTTCACCTCCTCCTCTTCAACACTTCACCTCCTCCTCCTCCTCTTCATCCCTCCTCCTCCTCTTCAACACTTCACCTCTTCATTCTCCTCTTCATCCCTTTACCTCCTTCTCCTCCTCCTCCTCTTCAACACTTCACCTCCTCCACCTCCTCCTCCTCTTCATCCCTTCACCTCCTCCTCTTCAACACTTCACCTCCTCCACCTCCTCCTCCTCTTCAATCCTTCACCTCCTCCACCTCCTCCTCCTCCTCTTCATCCCTTCACCTCCTCCACCTCCTCCTCCTCTTCAACACTTCACCTCTTCCTTCTCCTCTTCATTCCTTCACCTCCTCCTCCTCTTCATCCCTTTACCTCCTTCTCCTCCTCCTCCTCTTCAACACTTCACCTCCTCCACCTCCTCCTCCTCTTCAATCCTTCACCTCCTCCTCCTCTTCATCCCTTCACCTCCTCCTCCTCCTCTTCAACACTTCACCTCCTCCTCCTCTTCACCCCACCTCCTCCTCCTCTTCATCCCTTCACCTCCTCCTCTTCAACACTTCACCTCCTCCTCCTCTTCAACACTTCACCTCCTCCTCCTCTTCATCCCTTCACCTCCTCCTCCTCTTCACCCCACCTCCTCCTTCTCTCTCATTCTTCTCTTTTATCTGTTATCGTTCCCTCCTCCTCCGCTAACTCTTCTCTTCTTCATCTTGTTTTCACTCCAGTCATCAGTCCTTCTAACCCCCCCCCCCCCCCGCCGGTCTTCATCGACCTCCTGCTCCTCTTCCTCTTGTCTTCTCTCCTCCAGCAGATGATTCATCTTCAACCTCAGTCCGCGGAGCCTTCGCTCCTCTTTTTCAAACGACTTGTTTCGGGGCCACGAGCTTCACTTTGTTCCTTTCGCCTTCTGCCTGAAAACCTTGAGAAATAAGAGGGAACGTTCCTCGCAGAGGCTCCAACACTTTTCTTCTTTTTTTCAGATGCATCAATTTGAAAGCCTGAGGAGAACTGGGTTGTAACTCGCAGACTGTTCTACATCAATAAACACTTAAAACTACAGTGTGTAATATTTATAAGATCTTTATTCACAGAAAAGTAACATATTGTCCATAACTCTGTGTTCATATAAGAGTTAGATATAGTTTCATGAGGTGGACCGACCTCCGTGTGAGTCTCCATGTTTCTACGTTGTGTTGAATACGTTGTTGAACTAAACGTCCAGAACACGTCGTGTTCACGTTGAAGTTTCAGACGCTGACGGAAACAGGAAGTGGAATCAGCAGTGCGCCGCCAGAAAGTGTCCCCTGTCGGTCGCTCAGGCAGTTTGACACTTTTTAAAAACTGATGTTAAACATGTTCTCACTCTGTTTCCTGTTCTGCCCAAACACTGGTCCCCATGTCCCGGGAACCTGTGTGTGTGTGTGTGTGTGTGTGTGTGTGTGTGCGTGTGTGTGTGTGTGTGTCCCTGACTTTTAATCTGTCACATCATCCGTTCATCAACCTGCGAGGCCTCGAGCGCCGAGGGGCAACGATTCCACACACACACACACACACACACACACACACACACACCAGGTGAGTCCTTCACCTGAACACACGTCACATCATCTTTCATTAACCACTGTTGTCTTTCCTGACACGGAGGAACAGCGCCCGTCCCGAATTAAAGAGGAAAAAAAAAAGAAAAGAAATCTGTCCTGGAGGCGTCACCTGAGAACGATCAGTGTCAGACGCTCAGGGTGAAAATAAAAATAAATCCACGGGGCAGCAGGTCGCACCCAGGAGACACCAGTGTGTGTGTGTGTGTCTGTGTGTGTGTGTGTGTGTGTGTGTTGTTTGGGGCAGAGCCCGGAGTTCGACCTGAAGAATCAGATTTACTCTCTTTAAACGACAGGAAAGTGTTGTAACAGTCAGCATCTGAACACACCGGACCACAGTGTGTGTGTGTGTGTGTGTGTGTGTGTGTGTGTGTGTGTGTGTGTGTGTGTGTGAGAGAGAGAATCAATCAAGTCAGCAGCAGAGTGACACCACAGTCGTCCATTTCCTCTCTCTGTGTGTCAGTGTCAGTCTCACTAATAGGCTGCTGTCAGGCCGTCCCAGTGTGTGTGTGTGTGTGTGTGTGTGTGTGTGTGTGTGTCGTTCCTGCTGTGAGACAATATGAATAGAGACTGTTTTCCCCGTCTGGTTCCTGTGGTATTAACCTCTCACGCTCTGTGTGTGTTACATTAATAATAAATCCCTCGTTATTGACGAGTCACCGGCGTCTGTGGAGCGAACTGTCACCGTCCTGCTGCGTCCACACTGTGGGAAGGAGACAGCGAGCATCCTGGGAAAAAATTGTAAACTGTGTCGAAGCAGCGACATGGTCCTCGCACGGGGGCCGGGGGGGGGCTGGATCAGGACCAGCAGGTGGAGAAGTCTCAGCACAACTACGTCTGTCTCTCCAGTGACGACACGGCCCTTAAAGCTACAGTGTGTAATATTCAGAAGAACTTATTCACAGAAATGTAATATATTGTCCATAACTCTGTTCATATATGTTAAATATAGTTCCATGAGGTGGACCGACCTCCGTGCGAGTCTCCATGTTTCTACGTCTTGAATACGTTGTTGAACTAAACGTCCAGAACACGTCACGTTCACGTTGAAGTTTCAGATGCTGACGGAAACAGGAAATGGAAACAGCGGTTCGACACCATAAAGTGTCCCCTGTCGGTCGCTCAGGTGGTTGCGGTTTGAAACTTTACCACCAGATGGCGCCAGAAAATTACAATAATGACACACTGGGGGTTTGAAGAACAGAGTGGAGTCTGGGAACTGATCATGTTTGAGCCTCCATTCCTCCGTATCGTCGCTCCATCTCCCCCTCATCCTCCTCCTCCTCCTCTTCCTCCTCCTCCTCTCCTCGTCGTCCTCCGCCTCCTCTCCTCCTCTTCCTCTCCTCCTCTCTTCCTCCTCCTGCTCCTCATCTTCCTCTCCTCCTCCTCCTCCTCCTCCTCCCCTCCACCTCCATCACCCCCTCCTCCTCCTCACCCCGTCTTCATCCTCCCCTCCCCCTCCTCCTCCATCACCCCCTCCTCCTCCTCCTCCTCCATCACCCCCTCCTCCTCCTCTCCTCCTCCTCCTCTTCCTCCTCCTCTTCCTCCTCCTCTTCCTCCTCCTCCTCCTCCTCCTCCTCCTCCTCTTCCTCCTCCTCCTCCCCTGCTCCCCCTCCTCTTCCATCACCCCCTCATCCTCCTCTCCTCCTCCTCTTCCTCCTCCTCCTCCCCTGCTCCCCCTCCTCCTCCATCACCCCCTCCTCCTCCTCTCCTCCTCCTCCTCTTCCTCCTCCTCCTCTCCTCCTCCTCCTCCTCTTCCTCCTCCTCCTCCCCTGCTCCCCCTCCTCCTCCATCACCCCCTCCTCCTCCTCTCCTCCTCCTCCTCTTCCTCCTCCTCTTCCTCCTCCTCCTCTCCTCCTCCTCCTCCTCTTCCTCCTCCTCCTCCTCCTCCTCCTCCCCTGCTCCCCCTCCTCCTCCATCACCCCCTCTTCCTCCTCTTCCTCTCCTCCTCCCCCTCCTCCTCCATCACCCCCTCCTCTTCCTCTCCTCCTCCTCCTCCTCCTCCATCACCCCCTCCTCCTCCTCTCCTCCTCCTCTTCCTCCCAGTAGTCCCAGTAGGAGGTGATCCTGTGTTAACTACCTTTTACAGAATCATCTTCCCAATCAGAATCATCTAATTGCCTTTTTGACAAATGTAAAGATGATTAAAAGTAACTAAGCAGCTTCGCGGGGGGGTGGGGGGCAGCACGACGGTTCCCCCGGGGGAATACAGTGTGTGTGTGTGTGTGTGTGTTAATCTGGTAGAAGTTCTAAATGTAATTGCTCACAGTGAGTGTGAGGATGGAGGTCACTGAGGTCAGAGCGGCTGCTGCAGAGACATTAAAGCGATGCGCTGACAACACACACACACACACACACACACACACACATGTTAAAGGGTCAGTTCACACAAATTACATATGATTTAAATAGCCGGCTGAGGATCTCGAGAAGATGTGAACTGGTGACGATTAGTCCTCTGACTGGAATCTGTTTGTTGTCTTCTTTTGCTTTTCCATACAACTCATGACACATTTTCATGATTTCAGAAACTATTCTCCACATTTCATATTTGAGAAATTATTTTTAGTTAGCATATCTTTGCGTAAAGCCAAAAGTTTTTCTCCTCCTTAAGAGTTCGCCCGTTTCATTGTGGAGTTCAGATTTCTTGGTTTTAAATTCAAAGCTCCCCACTGCATTGTCTGCTTCTACTGACTGCTGCTGCTTGTGTCTCAGTGTGTGTGTGTGTGTGTGTGTGTGTGTGTGTGTGTGTGTGTGTGTGTGTGTGTGTGTGTCCAGACGGCAGATTTATCACTGCTGTCATAGGCGGATTGCTGAACACAGGCTGCTAATTGATGGAGCTCCTCTGGGCCTCGTTCACTTCAACAGCCGCGAGAAGAGACAGAAAAACTCTGCAGGTCTAAAGACTGAAGATAAGAAGGAAGAGCCAAGAAAGACAAAAACTAATCTGCACCGACAGATAATACGTCAGGCCCAGTGAACACCCTCATCGTCGTCATCGTCGTCATCGTCATCGTCATCGTCATCGTCATCATCATCATCATCGTCATCATCATCATCATCATCATCATCATCCTCATCATCATCATCATCGTCATCATCATCATCATCATCATCATCATCGTCATCATCATCATCATCATCATCCTCATCCTCATCCTCATCATCATCATATAATTGATTCCAGGTAAATATTCGCTGTCACTGTGTGTGTGTGTGTGAGGTCTTGTTTAAGTGGGACCAAACTGCTGGACCCCACCATCGTATCCATAGCGATGTTTCCATCTTAATGTCAAGCAAATTTTAAAGCAAGATTTTGAAAGTTCGCCAAAAAAGAAAAGAAAATGCGAAGTACGTTGGTTTGTCCATCACCTGGTTGGAGCAAATACACTGGAGCAGTTTGGTCAGAAGGTGGCGCTGTAGGCTACGTTCTCCGAGCGCATAGAACACGGCTGTAATTGATCAGTAGAAGAAGAGAAGGTTGCAAAACAGCTGATCAGTCATGTGAGCTGAGTCTTCGCTACGTCAGAATTTATTTGGAAAAGTTGTTTCCGTCTCGCATTTTGTGCAAAAAACACCTCAAGAGAGCGAATAAACTTTTTTGCGATCGGAGGAAGTTTATGTTACGAACTTTGTTGTACGTTTCCATCGACATTTTCTCAAGCAATACTTCCAAATGCGCTAGTGACCGGTCTCCACGAATGAAGTCTCTGTGAGATGCAGTTATGAAAATGTACAAGTGTGTAGCTGAGATCAACGTGGAGACTGATGCTGTCATTTCCTGCTACACAGTGATGATAGTTATTAGTCTGTGGACGTAGTTTATAGATCAAATACTGTTCCTGTTTTCCATAATGCAAAAACTCTGCTGGTGTTTGATGTTTTTAATGGATCAACTGTTTCAACTCCCAGTGGAGTTTGATTAGAACCCAGTTTTCATCTTTAACCCTAGAAAGAGTCAAGTTTCATTCATAAGAGGAGGAGAAAACTTCCACCTCTGGAAATTCCTTTTAGAACAGCAGTTAGGTTGTGACTGTTTGAAAGATTCATCGCTCTCCGACCTGCAGGATTCACGTGAACTGCGACTGAATTCCGCCTTTACAACATAACGATGAAAACAGTTTCCATGTCTTCAAAAAAAGAGCGGAATGAGTTTCCCCTTTCTGCTCAGAAACAGACAGATCTGTTCGTGTCAGACACCAGTTTCTGAGCTCATTTTCTGCAGAGCTGGTGAAGTAAATGTCAGAGCTCGTCTCCGTATCGACTGGACCAGGTAATGAGCCTCTGGCCTTCCAATTGATCCGCCCCCTAACGGGTTTGATGGTCAAACGGCTCCGGCGGCGTCGCAGTTTCCCGTCTGTCTGCGTCTGTCCAGGTCCTGAGAGGCTCCGCCTTCTGATCGCTCCCCTCCTCCGCCCGAGCCACTCGCTTGTTGACCTTTTGCCAAAAGCCTTAATGAAGCGTTTCTCTGGTTTGTTGTCCGGTGAGTCTCTGTTGTGTTCTGCTCAATAACGGCGAGTCGTGACGACGCTAATGAGCCTCTGGACCGACGGACGTCTTGTCTGTTCACACGGTCGCGAGATACGATTCGTCAAGACAAAGTCGTTGCCGTTGAAGTTTAACCACCAAACCGTTGAACTTCAAAGATTAGGCCGGACTCAATGTGCAGAGAGTTTCCAGGTATTTTATTAATATTGTGAGCGAACGTGTCGAGGATCTGACGAACAGAGCAGGCAGGTAAATCCTACGGGCTTCTTCCACATTTTAAAATGCATCGCTGCTTCTACGTTATCACTCAACTGCTCTTCAGTTTTGTCGCACATAAAACGTGGAACTTTGGCCCCATTTTTAGTTTGAAAACTGTCGGCCTGCATTTTGATCTGGACAAAACACAAACGTTTGGAAACTATGACGCGGACGCCCCGCGTTCTCTTCCTGATTGGTTCTGACCAGTCGCGGCTCGACGACCAGCGGTGAAGGCAAAGCGTCGCTAAACACTTCCTGTCGGTAACAGTTCCACCTCGTCCTCGTCGTGCCCGCTCTGACTTTTCACCATCGCTCTTCTCTCCGACTAAGAGACCAACTTTTGACGACGCACCCACGTGTTGTCCAACATGTGACGTCAGTGCAACATCTTCTGGCAAAGTTAACATGGTTTGAAATTGTGGACACTTTCAGAACGCATGTTCCAGAACACTGCAGATATCTGGTTGGGACATTAGCTGCCATTTAATTCTAAATGTGTTGAATGGATTTTACCACTGCTACTGTTGTTCTCAAGGGATTGGAGATGGAGATTTGCAACCATAACTGTAGAGAGTTAAGTCGGAGACACTTCCTTTGCTTTTATTCAAAAACACTGTTCATACCCGAACCTGCAGTTGCAGATGGTTTTGGGGGCAACTCGGAACAGATCTGAGGGGGAAGTGATCTCCTCTCCCATCACTGATCAGTTGCTATCAGGGTATTGATGTAGCTGGTTCTACTACACGTGTGCTCATGTTGCTAACATGCTAACCCCGCGTATGTCTGCACACTGTCACTGAGTCGTGGAGCGTCCTGCCCACGCCAACGTCCCTCCAATGGAAACAAAGTGACGCGTTGAAGCAAAGTGTTGTTGATCGGCGTGATCATGGCTCTTATGGCCAAATCAAATGGCACATGTGGCACCGACCAGGCCTCTGTTGTGACGCAGGAGACGTTTTGCTGAAAACACTCGTCGAGCTATTGACCGGCGAACTGTTTTGCCGTTGCTTTCACATTTAGACGGAAGATTCACCGTCCTGTGACTCAGCTCACCGTGAAGCGGTTATCACACAGACGCAGGGTTGTGTTGTTCATTCATATTTTATACTCCAGTTGTGGCATTTTACTGGAAACAGTTATTTGCCTATTTTGTTTTTTTGGGCACCGCTGGGTAAATTCCATATTGAGTTGATTTCTGAGGTGAGCAGCAAACAAACAGCAGAAATTAGACTTTTTCTTCAGATAGTGATGCGCCGCTGCCTTTTTCTTTTAATGAACTGAAATAATTGGAAAACAAAGTTCAACATTAATTGTCATGACGATTGGGAATCGTGGAACATGGACCGAGAAAGAATCCATTACATTTTGGCACAGATCCACACAAGAGGGCCGGACATATTATTCTTTCTTTAACAATGTGAGATGACCCTTTTCTTTGGGACATTTTCCCAAATTTCCCAGGGAATAATTCCTGGATCCTAATTAAAAACAACCAGGCACGTTCAGGGGACTAATATGTACAATTTGGTGCAGATCTGAATAAAACCCCGGGTCTAGTGGATGTTAATGGGGTTTCATACGGAGACTGTTGGGCCTCGTGGAGGTCTGAGTCTGTAGTCCGTCTGGTCTGGAGGTGGAAGGGGGTAAGAAGTCTGGACTGTACAGACGACACGGACACGCGTTGAATTCCTTTTCTCAGTTCTTCCCGGCAGCAGCACTTTGAACACGTGTTGCGAGAAGAGTCAAATCGGCCAATCGACTTTGGCGTCGCAGGTCAACACAGCGCATTGTTGAGATTCAGGAGACGTGTGTGTTACTCACAACACACTTCAAGTTTGGATGATCTGATCATATTCAGACTGTAACGGGTCCGGAGACACACTTGCATGTTAATACCAGGTTGAGATAAAGTCAAAGTTAAGATTTCAACCGGGTTGAGATCAGCATGTGATTCACATCATTTTTCATTTCCCCTTTAACTCGTCTGTAGTTTCCAGGTCGTTATATTTCACACTTGCTCCCGGAGTCTGCAGGAGTTTGTCTCGCAGTGACGCCGCCATCGTGAATTGATGTCCCTGTTTTCAAACAGGGCCGAGAACATCACAGGACAGATCATGCGATTGGTTCGGAGGTGAATCTGTGCAGCGGAATGGATTCCGTGTCAGTGAGACTAAGTTATTCGGGAAGTTCTTCCTCAGAGGGACTCATTGAAATTCAATGGGTACATTAGTTATCTGACTGAGAGCCCGGTGGCGAGCGGCGTGAGGCTGCTGTTTTCCATTTATTTTTATCTGACTGGAAACAAGTTTTGTTTTTTTGCCAAATTCATTTCTTTTATCGACAGTTTACAGCGCCGGGCGTAGCGACGACGGCATGCGGACAAAAATAGCAAGAGAGACAATGACTTTAACAGAGAAGCCGTAAAAAAGCAGAAAGTGAACGTGTTCGCCTTCGTCGGGTCAGAGTGTCTGTCATTACGGATCTATAAAGTTCCCAACCTTATTAAACACGAGGCAAACGCACGCTGACACTGTATCTGCGCCTTGAGCACTTTGTGGTGATCTGTCACGATAATGAGGACGTTCATGTTTCCTGAAGAAAAGTCTCACACACACACACACACACACACACACACTCTCTCTCATCGATCGTCCTTAAAGGATAATTCAGTTTATCACAACTTGGGTTCTGTTGTTGTTGTGTGTGTATGTGAGAGTAATGAGAACATTGTTCTCATTGGCCGAGACCTGGGATCCCGGCGGCGTCGGTTCAACAGAAGTCAGACGGGTCAACGAGCCGATCGGGCAGGTCTGGAAACGAAAACCCTCCAGGAAGAACTTCTGTGGTGGAATTACTGCTGTAAAGATCCCTGTCGGATCAGATGACCTGCGAGTGGAGTGAAGAGGAGAGGAAAGTCTCTGGACGACGACGACGATCATCTTCTCTGACATGATTGTTAACATCGCAGCTGGTTCCTGTGGCAGCGAGCGCAGCCAGAGTTTCAGTCACGGGCTCTCGTTGAGGCCGCTGCTCGAAACTCGACGCGTTGTGTCACCGTCCGACCCGGTTTGAGCCTGAGAGGGAAGGTGGCACGGCGTGTCCATGTGATTTTACTGAAGATGGATCAAACCATCTTGAAAGGACACAATTATAGGACAGAATTATACTCAATACACAATTATGTGTGTGCGTGTGTGTGTGTGTGTGTGGACTCTAATGTAAACTCGACTGCCGTGTAAACCGCTCTGGGCCGGAGTCAATAATGCTTGTTATAATGTTTGTTTGCCGCTCTGTGTGCCTTGTTGGTCTATTGACCATATTCAGAATTTTTCCAAATATTTCTGTTTGGTGTGTGCAAGTGCAGATTTAATGAGACGCTCGGGTTGTTATTTAATGTGTTTGTTGTATCGGGTATGGGAGGACACACCAATCAAATGGCCGAGGAAGGGGAGAAAAAAACAAAGTGAAAATCCATTTTCGTTTGTAGCAGCTGGCCACAAAAATACAGTTGGGAGGAGACGAGTTTAGCACAACCCAAGTCACAAAATCACAAACGCGGGTGAATTTTCCTGTAATATTTACGTTATTGATGTAAAGACGGTAAAAATCAGTTCGTCTTGATCATTTATTCAGTCGCTCTCCTTGTAGTTTGGGCTCCTGATGAAAACCATCTGGCTCGTCAGCTGCTGAGACGCTCCACCGTGTTGTTCATCGGCTCGTTGTTAACTTCTCTCTGTCTGCTGCTTGTAGCTGCTCGGGACGTTCAGAGAATTTAATCACAGACTTTGGCTGAAAACAGTCGCGATGCTGAAGAGAACTCCAAAACAATTAGCTTAAAGAGGCTAAAACGCCCAGTGGCGATGTGGTGGAAGTGTAGATTCACTCGTCAAATTACCTGCCAGGAGGAGTCAGTAACAAGTCAATAAAGAAAAAATTCTAGTTAGACATCCAGTTTTTAGGGTTTAAGTGTGAAGATAACCAGTCCAGAGTCAGTATGTCTAACAGGCAGGTACATCTGTGAGTCATCAGCGTATAAATGGAAGGAAATACACCCGCGGAGCAAATGTCGACATTTGGAGCCGCTGTGGTACTTTCAGAACCTAGATTGAAACGTATTATATTCAGGGACCAGAAGTTGTAGGAGGAGCTGTTCCAAACAATAAGCAAGTCTGGTCCAACAGATTTCATTACTTTTAGTCAAAAAAATGTTGTTGGGGCTGGAGGAGACTCATATAGGGTGATATTCTTTTTAAAGTTCTGGTGAGCGACAGGATAAAACCGGCGTAGACCGTCAGGGTCTCAGAGTAAGAGGCACTGTCGGGGGTTGTGTCAATGGGTTCTGACGAGTTCTGGAAAACTTTGTGTTGTGGAAATGAACACTGTGTTATAAATATTCCGTTCTAGCTGGTGGCTGGTGTGCGAACATCTGTGGTTACTCATGGTAACCGCATCCTTTCCTGTCAATCTCTTGAGAGACGAAGACTCCACCTGTGACGACAAAGGGAGGTAATCACACCATGTTGTCAAGCTGACATAGTCCGACGCATAAATAACATAAAAACAAAAATTATGATAATCTTACAGATCATAACTTTAAATTGACACTGACTTGACTTTTCAGTATTGTCCTTCCTCACTCTATCAATGTCCTTCTCTCTCTCTCTCCCTCTTCCTCATGCTCTCTCCACCACATGACAACACTCAGCCTCAGGCTCTCCATTAAATCTTGGTATTAGTCAGACGTCGTGCTGCTGCTGCTGCTGTTAACCGCGGCGGAAACGCGGCGCATCTCTTCATTTTGCCTTTCAGGGTCCATTCTCCACACTTTGCATCCCTCATTTTCCCCTCCATATGTTTTTCTCCACGAGGATTTATTAGCGGCGCTACTGTATCTGTGACGCGGCCGCGGGATCACTAGAACTGTGAAAGCTGCCGCTGTGAGAGCTAATCTGCGACATGTAAAGGGCTCAATCTGCGCTGATCTGCAGATGAACCCAGATCAGAGGAGATTAGATGAGGCTTGTTCAATGCAACCCCGACACCCTGCTTCCTGCTTCGCATCCGCCTCTGGAGGCGAAAACGAGGGTTGTTGCAGTTATTTCTCCTGCAATTTACAAAAAGAAATAATTGGCTATCGTTTAGTCAAAAGTCCGAAAATACAAGAAACAAACCAGTGATGATCTCAGAGACGAAATGATTTGCAGACGTCCGAAAGAGATGGGGATGGGTGCAAAGGTCAGAGAAGTGGGAGGACTTGTAGAAGTGTTATCAGTAGAGGAAGTTCTTGTACTGGTAGAAGTAATGGACAGACCTGCAGGAAGGCGACTCGGCGGTCATGTCTTCGGGTTGTACAGTGGTTTGTGTGTGAAGATGAAAGACGAGACTGAGAAAAGACAGTTCCTCTTCTCACACCGCTTTGATTCTTTTTCAGAAGTCGGGTCCAAACGGATCAATAATAAACGGAGACAACAGACGTCCTGCCGCTTCTCAACGTTAATAATGAAGCGACCGTCAGATGTTCTCCAGGAACACGCCGAGCTCCGCTCTGTGTTCTCTTCACTGAATCAGCAGTTGAAGAAAAGAGCAACAACATCTTTGATGAAGATGAACATGATGAATTGTTGAAGTCTGAACATTTTTTTCAGATGTTATGGTTCTGTCCCTATCCTGGACACTTGTTGTTGGTCACTTTACTTTTTCTTGTGGTTCCCGCCCTTGTGATTGTCTGCACCTGTTGCCTGACGTGTTCACCTGTGTTATCTCTGCCTCCCCCGTAGTCTGTCAGCTTCCCTTCCCTTCCCGTGTTTTGTCCCTGGTCTTTCTCCGAGTGGATTACCTGTGTGGATTTTGTCTTTTTGTTTCCCTGGTTATTAAATTCACCTGTTACCTGTGAATCTGTTGTTGGGTCGTGCTCGGACGACAGCCAAAGATACAAACATTAAACTTTACGTCAGAGTCACAAAAACATATTCAAGCCCTTTTAGCGTACGTTTGATCTGAGCTTTAATATTCAGTTTTAAGGATTGACCGATACACCAAAAATATAACCTTACTACAATGTGGAACCAAGTATCTCCGGTTTGAAGTGAACTGTTTGTATTCACTGTTCAGGACATAGCTATCTTTGAACAAATTCTTCTTTTGACTTTAGAGTTAGCGGTAGAACACTTATATATATGCAATTGCAATAGTCATGATCATTTGTGTTCTTGCCCCATGAGAATTTGCTTCTTTGCTTTGTCCTTCTGCAAAATAATTCAGTGTGATCTTTGCAGGATAACAGACGATCTGTGTGTCACTGCACCCAAATGTTTATATGGAAAAACCTCCTTGTATTTCTCAAGCGTGGATATAAATGGGAGCTTTGCGAGAGTCAGTCTCTCCTCTGTCGTCTTGTTGTGTTTATCTCAAGAGCATTATTATCACTCCATTCATCTACGTTGTTCACACCACGTTGGTGCAGCTTAGGTTCACCTCATACTGTATCATAACAATACGTTAGAATGTATTGATTTGGTGCATCTGTACATCAGGCGTCAGTATGAAAAGTTACAGCCCTGAGGATCCCTGACATCGATCATGACGGCGTTTGTTTACCTTTGCAGTTTGAACTCCATTCGAGGAGGAATTCAGTTCCCTCTGGACCACTTCAACCGCCATAACGTCTCCTCGTACTGTGTACTGTGATGAAAGCAGACGGAAAGTCTGGAAAGAGAGTTTGTGAATAGGTGTTGGTTTATCTAAATGTTTAGAAATGACTTGCAACACTATCCAGCTCCTCCTTGGAGATTCCGAGACGTTGGTCAGATGGGATATGTAGTCTCTCCAGTGAATACTTGGTCCACCCGGAGGTCTCCTACCAGTTGGGCGTATCAGAGAAACCTCCAGTGGGAGTCGCCCAGGAGGCATCCTGATAAGATGCCAAAACCAACTGGCCCCTTTCAACATGAAGGAGCAGCAGCTCGACTGCGAGCTCCCTCTGTAAGTCTCATCTCTAAGGTGGAACCTCCAGACACCCTACGGAGAAAACTCCTTTCGGCTGCTTGCATCCGCAATCTCATTCTTTTGGTCACTACCCTGAGCTCACGACCATAGATGAGGGTCGAAAACACGGAACGACTGGTAAATCACAAGCTTCGCCATGCGGATTAGCTCCGACTTCACCACAACAGTCCGGTACAACCACCTGCATTACTGCTGAAGCTGCACCGATCTGTTGGGGGAAGGCCAGTGTTTGACACAAAGGTGTAACCAGATATGACGTGGACAACGTGGTGTTCTTGGACACAGATGTCCAGTTTACGGGGAAAGGGCGATGGCTGGACCAATAAATTCCTGATATGGTAAAAAGGATTTTAGCCTACGTGAATCATTTGGACTATCATTGAGTTGTCTCCTTTGATCAGTGGACACAGACACTCTACAAGTTCGTCCGCCAAGATTTATCTTCAAGTTAGGACTTCTGACATCTGCCTCACCGTCCATGTCCACCTTCCCCGGACTCGTCAACAGACCCTGAGATACTTACACTTCTTCACTTGGGGCAGCAACTCAAACAAAACCCAGAAAAGAGCTAAGTATTTCAGTACATTTTAAAGAGTCTGGTGATTCAGATCTAGAAAGGAAAGTGTTTTCATCGTTTGCAAAACTAATTTCATTGTCCTACATGAGGGGGTTTGATTTTCATTGTATCCCACTACTTTTTTTAGGGTTATTGGCATTGATGGCGTCTTTCAGCTTCTTGCCTCTTCCTAGGTTTTGCTTCAATCAATTTATTTTTAGTATATCGTCTCATATGGTTTATTATTTAGATAGATTTTGATCTCCTTTTTTTGGGGACTATCAACAATTGATGTAGTAATTTGTAACTGTAATTATTCAATTTATTGAAGCCTCCTGAAGGTTTTCCCAATTTTCATCCATCCATCCACGATCACTACAGCCTCTCCGCCGAGGGTGGTGGGGGAGCTAGATTTCCCAGGTTGTCCAATTAAAACCAGCTTTGAGTTTTTCCCTGCTTTCATCTGTTCATGTCCACATCACTTTCTTCTCTGGTTTCCATCTCTCCAGTCTGGTCCGTCTGGATCACGTGGCCTCCACTTTGCAGCTGATGGATCTTTTTCCCACTGGGAGACAAAAAAACAACAAAATTACATCTGGGTTTGTCTTGGTCAGTAAAAAGGTCTAAACGTTACTGAGAATTTCTACAGATAACAGACCTGAGAACAATCAGCAGCAATTATGCAACGCGTCTAGTTTTCCCTGTGGATTCGGGTTGAGCTGGAACAGCCGACAGTGATTGCGACCTTATCGCCTGACGTCGTTGTTGGAACCTCACTATGCTCGTGTGGTCCAACAGGAACAAATGTCTGCTGCAGATTACAACATCTTACAACAGCGATTCCAGGAAAGTGGAGGCTGTTACAGCTTCAGGGGAATGTCCCCAACTATCACATTGGACTTTAATGTTTTGGGTGTCCCAATACTTTTACCTTTGTGGTTAATTATTGAACTGCTGTTTAATTCGTGTCTGGATCACTGGATATAAACGCTTTAGAAATATCACTTCCCTTTTTCTGCCTCCATACAGGACTCTCATTTATTTTCTCGCTCCACTTCTTCTTCTGTGTGTGTGTGTGTGTGTGTCGGGCTGTTTTCCAGTCTCTCCACGTGCGTCTCATCCGCAGCAGCCGGCTGTTCGATGAGAACATTCAGCTAAATGTCTGATCGATAGGCGCTGGCAGCGCTCCACGCCGCCGCCACCAGAATACTGAAGGGAATGAGGAGGAAGAGGAGGAGGAGGAGGAGGAGGGGTAACGCTCGTGAGCCTGTGAACACACACACTGTGTGTGTGTGTGTGTGTGTGTGGGTGGATGTACATTTGTTTTTGTGGCTTCTGTAGGTGTTGAATTCACATCTGACATGTATACGAAAAATGTCACCTTTCAATCTTTATCATTTGTGTTTTTCGTGTTCCAGACGGTCGAGTCGTCACGGAGACGACGGCGTGTTTGTTTACACTCACCTCTCCTGGTTAAGTGCTCCGCTCACATGCCGCTCATCTCCATCCGTCGCCTCCCAATATACTTGTTGATATGAAAACATAAAATGTCCTCGAGTCGTCTGCACAAGTTGTTCTGCTTCGTAACATTCCTCTGTGGAGCCACATCTTTCTTCCTGTTCTTTTGTTCTAGGCAGATTGAAAATTCTGTTTTAAAGAACTGGGGGGGGGGGGGGGGGGGTAGCAACCTGTGGTTTCTCACTCCATAGAAGTCGAATATTATCAGTCGCGTTTGTGTTTATGACCTCGCACAATCCGAAGATTAACATTTCATCGACAGCGATACGACTTCATAATAAGTTTGAGTTCTTTATTGACACTTTCATTGTCGTCACTGCGCCAAACCAGGAAGTGAGTTATTGTTCTGCAATGTGAAGCAACAAGACGCCGTAAACACTCAGTGATTAAAAGAGACGGGTTATAAAATCAAAAGTAGTAAATATAGTCAAAGTGTATTATAAAGTCGAGTGCAGCTCGGTTCAATATATGTTCATAATTATTATGCATCTTTTTTTGCCTACAACCCTTTTGTTGTGAATGCTGAGCGTGAGGATCAGAGGCGTGGCCAGACTCAGCATCACACAAAATGAATCTAACAAACAGTGGAAGTCTTGGTTCGTCCCTTTCATGTCTCCTCCCTCCTTCCCTCGGCGGCGGGCTCCATTGATTAAAGCCTCCATCCTCCCCGCGCTCTGTTTGCCGCCTCGCCGCCGCTCTTTGTTTTGCAGATAGGATCTGACTCTCGGCCGACAGACACAAACAGCAGCTTGTTCAGTCCATTTAGCTGCTGTTTGGACTGCAGCTACATTACAATCTTATCGGGGGAGTCGCTGGCACGCCACCGCTGCTAATAAACTGATAACACCTCCCGGGTATTGATTCTGGCCTCGCAGCCGCGGTCCGGCCAGCGACGATAATTGGTACCAGGCGACTGGTCTTCAACTCTTCAACACAACTCTGTGTGGCTTCACTGGTCTCAGTTCATCTCTACGGACTGTGAAACACAAGCTCGTGAGGAGCTGCAGAGGAAGAAGGGAGGAAAGAAGACCTGAGGAGGAACCTATTTCAGATGAGATCTGGATAAACGGGCGGATCCAGGAATGTTTGGCGAGATGGGGCGTGAGCCTGGGCGCAGGTACGAGCCCTCGGAGTTCCTGAAGAAATCTAGATCGAGGACGATAGGAAACGATTTAACGCTGCTTTGACACTGAATCTGATGGTTTTGTCTGTTTGTGGTTCCAGGACAGTACGAGATTTGTCTCCTCGTACCCTCACGTCACTGAGGATCACAATATTCTACAGATCAAAAACAGATACAACAAAACAATATTTGACCAATACAGAAAGGAGGAAACCTGAAGATATTCTTTTACAATTTAGTCACAGTATATTGTTGTATGACCCGGTCTATATATACATGCAGTATATATTTATATGCAGTATATATACATACTGTATATATATATATATATATGAATCCGTTTCGGGATGAAGAAACACATGTTGTTCATCTGACATGTTGTTGTTGATTGTTCGAGATAAATAAAAACCAAATCATATGGAAAATAGTGGAGGGCCGTCTCATTGGTCTCGTTGGTGAGAAACACACAAACTTGATTTCCAACGTGTTTAGATATTCACGTGAATCTGTTTCGGGACGAAGAAACACAGGAAACCGTCGCGGGAAAGGAGAAAAATGAATGTGGCCAAAAGAACTGAACGGACACGAAGACAGAAAGGAAAGAGCGTCAGAGCGTCACTGTTCCTCATTTTCTCTCCTTCCTGTTTATCCTCACGTTACCTAGCAACACAAGCTGAAGGATTTCTCAGCTGGATGTTCCTTGAGGCTTTGTGTCATCTCATAGTGACAATCATCTGCTTCTCAATGATGAGACGACATCATCGCCACCTCGGATCTCCGTCGTCTTCTCTGCGACGGGCGTCGCTGACGTCGCCCGCGAGGAGTTCGTCTTCCCACGGGACAGATGGCGAAGACAAATCCTCTCCAGCGAAATGAGATGGGATGTCGTTGAACGTCATCCAGGAGATCGTGAGGAGCAACTCACATCCGATTATTCATGAGGTGATTACGACTTGTGCTAAACGCTGATCTGACTAGAAAATAATGAGCGTAGCACTTGTTGCCTAGCAACGTTTAATCAAACCAAAACGTTTCTGCTTCCGAATTAAAATGAAATAAATTCCTCAATTACCTATTTTTTTGTCAATACTTTTTCCCTCGTGTGTGTGTGTGTGTGTCCGTGTGTGTGTGTGTGTGTATGTGTGTGTCCGTGTGTGTGTGTATGTGTGTGTGTGTGTGTGTCCGTGTATGTGTGTGTGTGTGTGTGTGTGCGTGTGACACGAGACGAGTAAACATATAAACATCTCTGAGATAATAACGTTAATGAGGTTTTCTCGTGTGTTTGTCTCATCTTCATCGAGTCCATTTGACGACTGCGACGTCGTTTTTGCCTCGTGTGCGTCTGTGGGACTTGTTGAGAGTTTGTCGCCGTCGCACAAATCCAGCCTGTGACCTTTTATTCTTCTCCCCGACCTCGTTAGTCAAAACACCAACGAGACCGTTTCCGTTCTGAAGCCGCGTGAAATTAGTTTGGTGTCTTTGGTTCCACGGAACTCATAAACTCGACAGTTTAAATGTCGTTGGCAGTGATTGAATCGAAGGCAAAACAAAAGTCTTTTTCTTTACACACACACACACACGCGCGGTGGAAACAACACCCAGCTCGCGGCGGTGTGTAATTATTACGAGGCCGGTTCGAAGGCGTCTGTGATGCAGGTCACATTATCTTCATAATGAGGTTTTCAGCCCGAAACGTCTCCGTGTGGTTTTTATTCGTTCGTTCCTGGTTTCCTGCTGCCTGGTGCCTGTGCGCGTGTGTGTGTGTGTGTGTGTGTGCGCGCCTGTGTGTGTGTGTGTGTGTGTGTGCGCGCCTGTGTGTGTGTGTGTGTGTGTGTGTGTGCGCCTGTGTGTGTGTGTGTGTGTGTGTGTGTGTGTGTGTGTGTGTGTGTGTGTGCGCGCCTGTGTGTGTGTGTGTGTGTGTGTGTGTGTGTGTGTGTGTGTGTGTGTGTGTGTGTGTGTGTGTGTTGCTTCCAGACTCAAATCATCAATGCACCTGAGTATCAACCTGACGTCACCCATTGGTTGGTGAGCTGCTGTTTTGAAGCCTCCAGTTTAGCGCTTTAGTCGCTTCACTCTCTGGATCCTGACACTTCGTCCATGATCTCATCTCCCGATCAACTCCTCCGCCGGGTCGTTGTCGCCCTCGTTGCCAACCGCTCGTCCTTAATTGAGTCTTTCCGAAAGTTCCCGTTCACTTCCTGTCCGCCTGGATATTAATCAGTGAGTGTTTTCTGCCCGTGCTCGCGAGCGTCTGTACCTGACTCCACTTCCTGCCAGCTCTCATTACCAACACGTCCAAGTTGGACACGCTCCAAACACTCGTCTCAGCCGGAACGTCTCTGAGCTCTGCAACAAAACAGTTTTCACATACACAAACTGAACGTTGTCTCGGTGTTCTGCTGTCAGAGTTCCACCTGAAGTTCTCAACTCAACAGAAACAAAGAGAAAAGAAAAGATCTGTGGACTGTTGATGGCTCTTTTCTTTTGGATGATTTTTGGTGTTTGTTTTTCCTGACCGAGCTGCATCACCGACCGACATAATACGAGTGTGAGTGTGTGTGTGTGTGTGTGTGTGTGTCTCTATCAGGTTGCCACCACAGACCACTGAACACTCTGGTCACACACACAAACACACTGGCCTTTAATTTCCCGTCTGACATTAATATCCGCCCATAGATGAACACACACACACACACACACACACACACTCTGGGCTTTTCATTGTCTTCTGTGCCGTTTGATCTGAGCAGCTGATCTTTGTGATGAAAGCACAGAAACAGAAATATTCTGTAACATTTCACACACACACACACACACACACACACACACACACACACTCACACACACACACACACACACACACACACAGCTGCGGTCGACTCACGGGGATAAATGCAGGTGTTATTGGCCACAATAGCTTTGAAGTGAAGAAGCCGTGAAATGAACAGCGATAAATTATGAATCAGTGAAAATATTGATGAGATGAGTTTTTTCCTCCAGACGACGAGGGGAAGGGTTCCAGGTGAAGACAGATTCAGAGGACACATCAGTGGTGTCGTCTTCTTATTGTCTCCTAATGGACGTGTTAGGATCAAGAAGTCAGTATAAGACAAGGTCTCACACACACACACACACACACACGCAAAGACAATGCTACCATGTTGCGTCTGCTGTGACCTCACAGTCTATAGTTAGTAATTAGTCTATAGTAGTGTGTGTGTGTGTGTGTGTGTGTGTGTGTGTGTGTGTGTGTGTTATCAGCCGATCAGACTTGCAAAGCAGAAACACACATGCAGAATGTGTTTGCGTTTGTGTTGCTCTGGTTTGCGACATGTCTGTTTCTTAATGTATGTGTGTGTGTGTGTGTGTGTGTGTGTGTGTGTTTAAAGGTAAAAGTAAAAAGTTGTGCATCAGAAAGTTTAGAAAGTCTTCTTCCATCTTGTGCTGGTGACGTCATTCGTAGCCAGAGACTGAGACGTGGTGATGGAGGTCTCGATGATAGACGAGCTGTCAATCACACATCTACATGTCCCATCTGCTAACATGGAGGGGGCGGGGCTTATGACCTATACTGCAGCCAGACACCAGGGGGCGATCGTGACGATTTGTCTTCACTTTTTGAAAAGCCTGTCGTCATGTCGTCCATCTTTATTTACAGTTTCATATTTACACACGTCTTAGACCTGGTGTCGATCTATAATCATAAAGGTACATATGATTTTAATCTGTGTATTTTTCTTTGTATTTTTTCCATCAAACGTCTCAAGGACCCGACTCCACAAGGACAAAACCAGAAGTAAAAGCTCGGACTCTGACTCCAGATCATGTGGCAGCAGCGAATAAGAAGATTTGGATGTTGAGCCCAGAGGGAGGGATGAAGAGCGTAACAAGCAAATATGATTTATTAACACTGTGATGCACAGAGCAACAGCAGAGTTTACAGTGCTACAATAAAACTATAGGTCAACACCGGAGACTGTGGGTGTCGCTACAAACTTCACTACGTGTATAATCGCTGCAATAAGATTATAATATATTCATTATTGTAATATATTTATCATTAGGAACACAGGATACTGAGAGATGAAAACCACAGAGACTCCGACTGTGACGAAGATCACGATGTAATAATATGAAGAGATGTTTTGATTTATCTGTTAATAGTGTTTTTGAAACGACGCAGCTGCAGTACAGTGGAAACTATACAAATCAAGAAATACTCATTCTACATCATCTTACAGTATATAAATTATAATCGTACTCTATAATCATCAGAGAAACCGGATGCAGACGGATGAACACATTCATGTTTTCTGTCATAAACCATGATTTATTAATGTCTTTTATTAATGATGAAACAGTTGGTTGATGAGCATAGATATGAAAACATCTATTTTACAGAAGAAACGATATCGGAAAGTTTAACTTAAATTCTATATATTTGTTTTAACTTGTTAATAATAAAGTTTCTTGTTAAACTGTAAAAGATCAACCCTCATTTGTATATATTTTTTCACTTGGGTTTGATATTAACATCTTAGGAATCATTGCGAAATCTTAAAAAATTAGAATAAAGATACTAATAATGATATATTTTTTTCTTTCGTTGGTGGAAATGAGCTTCGTACTGTAAGCGACCGATCAGTTAGACACGAGGAGGAGTCACAGGTACAGTAAATATAATAACGGGTTTTATTTAATAAGCAAATTAAACATTTTACAGATAAAGTTCTGGGCTCGTTAACGAGGTCAACCGAATAGAAGTGAACTTACCGTACTAACGCAACATACAACTGACCTTCCAAAGGAAAAATCAAAAAGGGGACCAGGTTTAGACACGGGGGAAATTCAACAACCAAACATTACGAATTAAACTACAAAGAATAATCAAAACTAAAATCCATCAATAAAGGAGGTTAACCTATTTAAACATGAATCAAAACAAAAATGCTTAATATCATGTAAATCAAGAAACAACAAACATGTTCAACAAAGAATGAAGCTCCTCCCCCATGACGTGGCGAGGGGTGGTAGGGTCCAATTGGGCCCCTCCCCTATAAAACAGCTCTCGCTCCAGGTGTCGCCCTTTTGTCTGCAGCTGACAAACAAGGAACCAACTCGGGCACATGGTGAGCTCCGAGAAAGAAACGGTTAGAAAGAAACTGACTGTACAAAGAGAAAATGAGGGGAAGGGGTTTTTCAATTCATTTAATATTTTGGGAATAAAGTCGAAATGTTGAGATTAAAGTCGAATTGTTGAGATTAAAGTTGAAATGTTGAGATTAAAGTTGAAATGTTGAGATTAAAGTTGAAATGTTGAGATTAAAGTTGAAATGTTGAGATTAAAGTTGAAATAGCCCTAAACGTCCGTGTTGTGGTTCCAGCTCAGCTAGTTGCCACACATCCATGTTAACTAGCGTTAGCAAAGCTAAGCTAGACATCGGTAGCTGCACGCCTCTCAAAATTCAGTAACGGTTGTTTGCTTATTTGAACGTTATCGTGCCCGGTCACGCGTCGACCCGTTGTCCCGCATCGCTTCTTCTAGATTCAGCCTGTCAATAAATAATAATATCACAACTTCTCCAACTTGGTTAGCAGCTAGCATTAGCTTAGCTAAAACTGGCTAACAAAACACCAACATCCGGGTGTTTGCTGCTGCTGGAAAGTGCTTCCGGGTCACAGTCTCCAACTTCGACTTTATTCTCCAAAATGCAAATTCTTTCTCTCATATTTCTTAAATATTCTTCCGTAGAAACAAATCCCACGTGTCCTGCAAACAATTTTTGTACTTAACTTAATGTTTGAAACAAAAAGCACCTGATGTGTCCAAGAAATTATACGAATCAACTTAAAGTCAAAAGAAAAAGAAGAGCGAGTGCAAGAGGTCACCACTCAGTGAGATGACTGTGTGGCCATCACACATACAAATCTTATTAACCAAATCTAAAATAATATCTTTCATTCAGTGTGGACCATTTATTCACATGTATCAGTGAGGTGTAAAAGTTCCCGGTGTGACCAGAGGGGGCAGGCGAGTTCAGCTCATCTCTCCTCCTGCTCCATCTCCATCTCCATCTCCGGGCTTTACCTCCAGCCTCTTTAGATCAGTGAGCCCCATGCTATGGCAAGGTCTCTCTCTCTCTCTCTCTCTCTCTCTCTCTCTCTCTCTCTCTCTCTCTCTCTCTCTCTCTCTCTCTCTCTCTCTCTCTCTCTCTCTCTGTCCCACAGCTGTATAGACCCAGAGAGAGAGCCCCCCCCCCCTCCTCTCCTCTCCTCTCCATCCGTCCTCGCCGGCAGACGGAGCAGACCTCCGGGAAGGCAGCGTGGATTCTCCTCCTCCTCCTCGCCGCCGTGTGATGGAGACTGAGGCTCCACAGTCACTGGAACTTCTGTCTCGTCTGTGAACTGGAGGAAGATAAACCGCGCGCGTCTGTTTCTGGGTTTTTTCCTCTTTTTCTGGTTCTTTTTCTCTTCATTCTTGTCTTGTCGGGGGAGAGCGACCGGGGATCAGGGCTCTGTTTTTGGGGAGAGGAGAGGCTGTTTCACCCCTCTCTCCTCCTCCTCCTCCTCCTGACTCACCGGCCCGTTGGCTAATTGACAGTTGGATCTTCTTCTTTCTTCCTTTTCTAATTAAACCCAGACAGCACAGAGGGTTTGCGGCGGCTGTGTGCGCGTCCCTGTGGGGGTTTCTCTCGGGCGCACCGGAGCAGGGGGGCAGGGGGGCAGGGGGGCAGCATGGAGCTGGTGTCGCTTGGATGTAGGATCGCTGGAGGCTGGGAGGAGGTCCTGGTGCTGAGGAGGAGGAGGAGGAGGAGGAGGACCGGAGGACTCCACCTGCTGCTGCCGGTGATGCTCTGCTGGCTGCTGGCGGCGCACAGCGCTGCGCACGGTGAGTGGAAATACATGGTGCCCCATCCTGCAGAGTGTGTGTGTGTGTGTGTGTGTGTGACACACATTGGTTGAACCTCCAGCTGCTGCAGGATCCTGGTCTGTGACCTGGTTCTGGTCTGGCCCGGTCCGGTTTCTCTGGGTGTGCGTGTGTGTGTGTGTGTGTGTGTGTGTGTGTGTGTGTGTGTGTGTGTGTGTGGTTGTCATGCAGAACAGACTGGGTCTGTGAGGCTCAATGGATTCCACCGGTTTTACCTTCACACTCACTCAGACATGATGAATTCTCTGTGGCTGCTGAGGTTCTGGCTGCAGGTCTCTCTCTCTCCGCCTCACACCAGTTGGATTTGGGTCTTTTCGTGGCCCTTTGATGGATTTCACTGTCTCATCGTGTCGGGTTTTCTCTGGGTTTAATTGATTTCTCCCGAGCTGATGATGGTGTATCTCTCGTGGTCCTGCAGCTGTTTTCTCAGAATCATGGTTCTTATTCGGGTTTAACCCTCCAGGTCAGACTGTGTGTGTGTGTCTCATTCTTCACCAGGTTCCTGCTGCTTTGTCTGAGGATTTTTTTGTGAAATCTCTGCAGGATTTAGTTGCTCTTTCACAGCCAGTTTCTCTAGGATGGGGCTTTTTTTTTTACTGGAGCTGATCCGGTCCAGGATGCAGCAGTTTGACCAGGTTCAGATGGGTTCAGATGGGTTTGACCAGGTTCAGATGGGTTTGACCAGGTTCAGATGGGTTCAGATGGGTTTGACCGGGTTCAGATGGGTTTGACCAGGTTCAGATGGGTTCAGATGGTTTTGACTGGGCTTCAGTGGCTCGGATCGTGTGTTTGCTGCTGCATCAGCAGACACAGGTAGACGGTTCACAAGGAAACAAGATGGAGCAGATGGAGAAAAACTACCAGGAACAAAAGGGAGTGGAGGTTGTGTGAAGAGTCCAGGGTCTGATTACTGGAGGAGACGGAGGGGGCCGGTCCCGGGGGCCCCACAGGGCCCAGGATCAGTGGGAACAGGTGTGTGTGGGCGGGGCCAACAGGTGAGTGAGAGGCAGGAGAAGGTGTGAGGATCGTCTGGTGGGTGTGACGGGAGGAAACCAGGAGCAGATTGTGAAAATAGTTGTTGCTGCTTCGATCGTGTTAAACCCCCAAATCATATGAGCCAAAAAAATTAGAAAGTTAAGAACAAAATATTATAAACAACTTGAAACAAACTCCTCCCAGACTCAACTGAAACCACATTTAAATCCACAACATCCAGATCTTTGTTTCGTCTCAAGGTCCATAAAGTTTTTCCCTGGGATAATGTTGAAAGCTTCAGAATTGACCTTTAGCATTTGTACCATTAACACCAGGTTCTAATGTCTTCACTTGGTTTTTACAGACCAGAAGGAACGGACGTCTGTCGTCGTGGTTACCATATTTAACCGTATCAAGCTCATGGAGCATTTACAGTGTGGTTACATTTAGGCTTCTATGAAAAAGATTATGATCGGGGTCAGAGTGAGTACTTTCATTGAGGTCAGAGGATCTTTGTCGTCAGTTAAAAGAATGTTATTTGGTCTGAGGTCTTTTAATATTGTGTCCGTCCACGTTGTTTGTCCCAGAGCTTCCGTTTCAGAATCATCAGCTGTTTTCTTTTCTGTCCTTCCTGGTGTTTTGGTTCCTGAACAAACGGATCTGCTGGACTCGCTCCGCCTCTCGCTGCGAGTCTCCTGCTGTCAATAAATTATGTCCAAGCACTTCAATTAAGCTAATTGGTGCTGGGAGAGCAGAGACACACACACACACACACACACACACACACACACACACACACACACACAGCGCGCGCAGCAGGTCGACTGTTAAATCCTCTGTTGAATATTTTACTCAGACTGAGCCTTTAACTGTGCATCATTGAACACAACACCGCTCTTCCTCACTCCTCCTCTTCCTCCTCCCTCTCATTCATGAAACCTTCATCCAGCAGGTCAGGTGCTGCTCTCCATCACACGTATGTTCAGTTGTTCGGACCAAAGAGCCAAAATCTGTGTCGGCTTTCATTCCTCGACTCGAACGTCTCCACGGCTGTTGGTTTGGTTTAATTTGTTTGTGACGCCGCTGAGCAAACACCAAACCATCACGAGTGTTGGACGCTAACGTAGCTTGTTAGCTGTGTTGCTCCATCCTCCTCTTTCGTGTTCAACCCGTCTGCAGGGGTGGAGCTGCTGTCACTGTCAACTCCTTGACTACAGTAGGAATGAAGATCCTGCTCATTGTATATCTGCTTTTATATATATCCTCACTATCTATTATCACAGTTCACAATGATACGGAAACGTTTTACAAAACTCTAACTTGGGTGTGTTGCACCGTTACCTCATTGTAGAGCTGTGTGCGGCGCTCTTTGCCCTGCCGCTGCTCTCTCACCCTCTCTCTCTCTCACACATAAACACTCTGACCGTCTGGAGAAAACCCGCTCGCGTCTGTGGCTTAAAACGTCCACAAAGTTTACACCGTCCTCTGCCGGCGGACTTCAGCAGAAACCCGCTACATGCAGCTTCAACGCGTCTGCTCCAGATTTTTTGTTTCCTTTCCATTTTTTCGTAGTCGCTTATCCTGTTGCACTTAACACTTAAAATGGGACACGGATCTTTCAAACATCTTGTTTTTGGGTTTAATTTCTAAGAACCCCATTTTTATTTTAAGGCTCACGATTATTTGTGTCATACCGCCTGTCACCAGCAGAGACGCTGTTTCAGGAATCGGGTCAACATGTTTGTTTTTACCACATACGACAGAGTGCGTCGGAGACAACAGATTGTTAGTTCTTTGTCTCGAACATTGGAGAGTTTCGTTTGAGTCACATCAGATTGATCCGATATCAATATCTCAAATAACTAGCAAATATCTCTCGTGGACGTCATCGTTGACGTGAATAGGGAAGAAGAAATCCTCCTCAGTCAGCTGAGAGATGTGGTACCTCCTCCTCCTCCTCCTCCTCCTCCTGTCCAAATGAAGATGGATGCAGCGTTTGGGGGGGAAATGAAACAGAGGTGTGTTCATCATCTTTGTTGTTGTTGTTTTTTGGGGTTTAGTTACTCGATTATTCCCAGCGAGCTTTAACCTCCATGAGTCATCGTTAAAGTTGGACAACAGACTGGTGAACCTGACGAGAGCAGAGCCGCTCGGAGCCCGGATTTGTCTTCGCTTCCAGTCGTGGATCCCCAGAGACGATATAAATATATATATATATATATATATATATATATATATATATATATATATATTTATTCATGAGTTGTGTTTACTCTCTCTCATCAACGTGACGTTTCACAATCCTCCTGCTTATCTCTTGTTTGTCGCCGTCGTCTCGCCTGGTTCTTCCCACGTCGCACATTTCACCAAATCCTCTGTCGGGTCAGAGAGACTCTGAGGATTATCAGCCTCAGTTTACAGTGCACTTTTTATTCCCTCTGTTGTCAGCCTCTCATCACCTGTGTGTGTGTGTGTGTGTGTGTGTGTGTGTGTGTGTGTGTGTGTGTGTTTGAACAATCCTGTACGAATCAGAACCGTGTTGGTATTACGACTGAGCAGATTTATCTTTGAACCTTTGTCTTTATCCGGAGGGAGATTTGTTCTCGCTGCCTGTCAGAAGTGTGTGTGTGTGTGTGTGTGTGTGTGTGTGTGTGTGTGTGTGTGTGTACATTCTGCCTACTTACCCTTTAGTCTGAATATTGTGTGTAAACCTTGTGCTTCATCCGTGTTTTTACTTTTCACATTATCATTTGTTCGTATTCGGGAGTTAATCTGGATTTTATATTCATCATTTGACTTCTCAGTTTCTACCTGTTGTACCGTCTGACAGCGTTCCCTCGACTTCCAGTGTCTTGTGTCGTGTGTCGTCATCACCTCGTGTTGAATATTAGATCACAAATCACGACGCCAGTCTGGTCTCATTGTGCAGCGTCAGGTTTGTGCACGTGTGTTCAGATCCGACCCGCGACCTCGCGCCCTTTTCTTCTTCTTTTGTTTTGCTCTTTGTCTCATCTCACCATCTCAACTCATCTTTTCTTCTCGTCTCGTCCCATTTTTCTTCATCTTCCCTGATTCTGATCTCATTTCTTCTCCTGTCCGGTCTCATTCATTTCATCTCTGTCACATCTCACGTCGTCTAATCTGATCTAATCTGATCTAATCTGATCTAATCTGATCTAATCTGATCTAATCTGATCTGATCTTCTTGACTCTTATCTTTTACGTCTCATCTCATTTTGTCCTTTTCTTCTTATGTTTATCCGTCCTTTGTTGTCTCGCCTCATCTCGTCTCATCTTATAAAGTCTGGCGCATTTCATCCAGCTTTTCGTTTTATCCTCAAGCTTGTTATGTCGGTTGTTTTTTCCGACCCTCTCTCGTCTCGTCTGGCGTTGCGTCGTCGTGTTGCACGTCGCGTCGTCTTCTCGACGTCCGTGGCCTCGCTGAGCGATTCCTCTCATGTTGAAAACCGACTTCCTGCTCTCGGACCTGCAGCCTTAACGCTCGTCCTGCAGAATCCATCCTTGTGATGGATCCATCGCTGCTTTAAAATGAGACTAATGAAATCTCCCCTGCTGATCAATAGGCCCCGGAGCAGCGGAGACTCCGCCCTTGTATTAGTGATAAGTTATCGATCGGCGTGACGAAGAGTCTGGTGATCACACGGAGATGACGGCTGCTGCTGGAAATGATTCCTAATCTTCTTCTTCTTCTTTTTTTTTTTTTTGCTGACATGGGGATATTGATTATGAGGCCGAAGAGCGATCGAGTCCAGCGGCACAGAAGCGTCGTCCCTCTCATCGGTCCGACCGCAGAATCAATGAGAGCGATCAGTTGTGTTGCAGAGCAGGAAGTGACGGACGATTGTCTCTCAGCCAAAAGATGAAACACATGAAATATTTGAACCATCTTTTTGTAACATGACGTTTTTATTCTCCTGTGATGATGGAATATCTTCACGTGCGTAATGACACAGATTAATAATGTCATAATCTTAAATTCAAGAAATAGAAAAACATAATTTCACGGGATTTGACGACGTTCATCTCGTCTTCTCCGACCTGCCTCACTTCCTGTTCTGGACATTGTCCTTTTCGCAGAGTTTCCTGGGACTGTGCTGCGGGGACAGACCGACGGAACAGAGGGGGATTATGGGTAACGGAGGATTTAAACGTTCCTTACTTTACTTCAACCTTCTTTAAGGTGATCAGCCGACAGCGGCGTCGGGACAAACAATGGAAGCAAGAGGAGCTGAATTTAATCAAGAATCGCATTAACGCTAAAAGCTCAGAGCAGTAAAAACCTTTTCATTAATAAGCAGAGCTGAATCACAACGTCTGAGACGATCCATTAGAGACACGGCAGCAGCTTTTAACACGGAGGAGATGTTAATATACGCCGACGTCCGTCCGCCCACTCATCCTCTGTTGATGGTTGTTTGTTTGAAGGAGGAAATACCTGCATATTTCATCAGACATCATGATTGGACTCGCTCGCGTTTCCCAATCAAGTTCAACTGAAGTCCAAATAATAAATCCATGTGAGCACAGTATAAAGTCAAATTATGGATTAAGACTGGTGGAGGAGGAGCTTCTGGAAACTCTCTGGGTCTCAGAACTTTGTGGACTTTGTGGTTTTTGTGGTCTGGATTCAGGAGGTCGTGGTCCTGGAGCTTGTTGATCACGACTTCGACTTGACTTGGAACTTGTTGGACTGGACTCGGGACGTAGAACATGATGGTCTTCACTTGGAACTTGTCGGGTTCTGACTTGTGACTTGTTGTTCTTGACTTGTGACTTGTTGTTCTTGACTTGTGACTTGTTGTTCTTGACTTGTGACTTGTTGTTCTTGACTTGTGACTTGTTGTTCTTGACTTGTGACTTGTTGTTCTTGACTTGTGACTTGGAGCTTGCTGGTCTCAACTCAGGACTTCCATCTCCTGACTTGTGACTTGTTGTTCTTGACTTGTGACTTGTTGTTCTTGACTTGTGACTTGTTGTTCTTGACTTGTGACTTGTTGTTCTTGACTTGTGACTTGTTGATTGGCCATTTGAGACCTGTCAGCCTTCACTTGCAACTTGACCAGTGAGTTTTGACTCAGGACTTGGAACTTGTTATTTGGCCATTTGATACTTGTTAACTCAGGACTTCCATGTCCTAATTTGTTGCTCTTGGTTTGGGACTTGACCACTCAGTTTTAACTTAACAATTTGAACCTGACTTTAACTCAAATTACCATTTGAAAATGGTTGGCTGTGATTTGGACACAGACACTTGGACGGCGTGTGAAGCTGCAGCGTGTTGTGGGCACTGATGAAGATGACTGTGTTCTCTCAGGTGGATTAATGAGTCGGACGAGTGAAAACAACGTGGTAGCTGCCGCTCAGCTCAGTAACTCCTGCAGTCGACACAAAGTCATTTGCTAATCTGAGAATATGATTCCACTCGGAAACACGTGGAGGTTTTGTGCCGCGTGTCAGTTCAGCGGAGCTTCATTTATCAGTCAGCGGTCGACCGGAGGAGAAACGCCGCTCGCACCCTGTTGAAATATCAACACAACAGAATTCCCGCTGTTCACCTCAAACTGTTGTAGCCTGTAGGTACATTCATTATTCACACGCGCTCACTGTCTTGTTTCGGCTTTCAATCGATATCTCCGACTTTGAATTCAGTGGAAGTTTGACTTCGTTCTGCTGCAGGTGAATGAAGATCAGCGGCAGGTCTGTGTGTTTCACTCGCTCTCTCTCTCTGTGGTTCGTTCGTTGGACAACTCACAGACATTTAAACCAGTTATTAGAAATAACAGAAAACAGGATGAGGAGAATTTTCCCAGCTGACATTTCCTTTTGTCTGGATCGAGGCTCTCGGGGGCAGAAGGTGTTTGAGTCTGTAACTGTAGCATCAGTGATTTGTGATTGTGCTCTTTGGTTTTCTTTGTGTCGGACTGATGAACTGTGCAGACGGTTTTCAGAACAGAACAGAACAGGAGGATATAAAATATTGCGGCTGCAGCCAATGAAGATTTTCTGTATTTGTTTAAATACTCTAGTCTATGAAGTTCAATTGTGATGATGTGTTCGTGTGCTATGATCCGTTTTCAGATCGGCCTCTTGTTGGTCAGTCCCAAGTTGTTGCATTTTGAAACTGGATAACTTTCCTCCCACATGAACATAGTGGCCAAACTAATAACTGGCAGAGTTAGATATGAGATTATATACGAAGTCGCTGCAAGTAGCCTGGAACTTCACGTTGGTCGACGCCAATGACGCAAAAATTCGGAACGCAAAAATTTTGTGACGCGACAATTTGTGACGAAAAAATAATTAATGAGAAAATTCTAGACGCAAAAATTTGTGTTGCAAAATTTCCCTTGATGTGAAAAGGGAAATTTTAATGCTATTTTTTTGAAAAAAAACATTAGACAGTCAATAATTACAGATGCTGCTTGTGTCAGTCCAGAGCGAGACGCTGTGATTCATGTTGGTTCATGTTGGTTCATGTGGATTCATGTTGGTTCATGTGGGTTCATGTTGGTTCATGTGGATTCATGTTGGTTCATGTGGATTCATGTGGATTCATGTGGATTCATGTTGGTTCATGTTGGTTCATGTGGATTCATGTGGGTTCATGTTGGTTCATGTTGGTTCATGTGGATTCATGTGGATTCATGTTGCCAGGCAGCTTTGATTGTAAATGAACAAAAAATAGAAAATAACATTTTCAGTCGTGATGAATTTTTAAACCAGAAACCGAGAAATGTTTTTTCCAAACTGGATTTGTTTCATTTCAGCCTGAAAACCTCGGTGAGCGTTTTAATTAAGTCTCTGGATCTTTTTCCGTCTCTGCATTAAAAGAAAAAAGAAAATATAGAAATTGGTCTGTGAGTAATTTACAGGAAGATAATTTTCCTCAGGTGGAGACGTCAGTTTCACTGATGTCTCGTGGCCTCGCACGTCTATTTTAACATCCGCTGCTCTTCTCTGACACGCTGATGCATTATTCATGTGGAAGGAGCGACTTCACCTGCAGGAGGAGCAACACGTCTTCCTCGCCTTCCAATCACCCTCATTAAAACCACCGCAGGCTCCTACAGGCGCCGCCGCCGCCGCCCCTGTTGTTGTTGTTGTTGTTGTTGTTGTTGTTGTGGTGTTGCGTTTTTTTTAATAGAAATGCTGCTTTAAAAGGTGCAGCACAACTGAAAAGGTTTTTTTTTAGCAGAGGAGTGCAGTTTTCACGCCTCTGGATGAAAACAGTTTGTATTCTGAACCACACACACACACACACACACACACACACACACACACACACACACACACACACACACACACACACACACACACACACACACACACACACACACACACACACACACACGTCGTATCGGAGTCACCCTCAACTTCAGAGTTGAAAGTCTGACAGAGAAAGAGATAAACTCCAGACCTGTGGTCCAACGGGCCCGGACAGGCAGCGTCCTGGTCCTGCAGGTTGGATCCCAGCGGGTCGGGGTTCCATAAAACACCACAGCGGTGGAGTTTGTGCACGAGGCAATTACATTATGTAAATGTCCCCGACAAAGAGACGTGCTGAAGGTTTCCCTCCGTCCGGGCTGTTCTACACGGTTTGGACCTCAACCTTTTAGTTGCGATGAAGAGAACACGACAGTAAAGAATATAAGAGTCGGAGTCAGCAGGTTGAGTTTGTGCCTCGTCGAGGACGTCGGCGCCAGAAAGAAATGATCACGACAACGTCAGCGTTGGAATCTACTGAAATCCCTGTCATTCAAAATGGCCGTTCCCTAATTCTCATTCTGCCGGCGTCCCGCTGTGCTGCGAACAAACGGGACGATCCAGCCGCCGCCCGAGGTCTGGAGACGACAAACGGAAGTCGGGCCACTGGATTCCCCAACAAGGTCCAGGACGGCCCTTCAACCGGACGAGATGAACTGCCTCAACTGCAGTTTCCTCTCATGAATATTCCCGTGGCGAGGCGTCGTGCGAGGGAAGGAGCACCAGGAACCAGCGGACCCTCCTCTCCTCCCCACGCCACCACCAGCAGCATCTCACCGGCCCCTCTTACATCAGGGCAGCCCGGATGAAGCCGGAGAGGTGTCACCTTGGAAACCCTGTGACCGGATGTTGTTCATTTACAAGTTTGGAAAGTTACAAACAAGCTGAACGTGAGAACCAATCTCATAACCTGCCGTCATTTTTTCATCAATTAACTGTCAGATTTGCCCTAGTTCTGGATAACTGCATATGAATATGCTTGTGTGGACGCCTCAGGATGAACACACGCCAGATCCAAAGTAAAAATAGTTTTGTTTCAGTCGCTTCACTGAAGCTCTGAACCGGGAGGTTTGTTTCTTTCTTCGTCCTCCCCCCGAGAGATAAAGGTCACGAGTACAGTTGTCATGAAATCATCGCTGTCAGTCCACTCAACCACTGTCAATCTTCATCACGACCCAGGGTGTGTCACCCCGAGAGGTCGTGACCTTCAGGGGAACCGGTCGCTGCGCTGAAAAAAGAAACAACCCGGAACGTCGTCACTGACCTGGAAAACATTCACATTTCAGTTTGTTTCAACAGAACCAACTTCAGAGGAACGTCACATCGGCTTAACCAGCGACACTGAACACACACACACACACACACACACACACACACACACACACACACACACACACACACACACACACACACACACACACACACACACACACACACACAGTCAGAGTCGTGTGGCCCGCAGCCTCGTCTGTAGGTTTCTGGTCATGATGTTAATTCGCCGGCGGCCACGTCAGACTGCATCAGCGGCAGGAGGCGATGTGGCCGCTGCTGCTGGGGGACGACGACGACGTGCTGATGACATCACAGGATGAGTCACTAATATCACTGGTGGTATGATTGTTCTGACTGCTGCGGTTTTTAAATAAGCAGAAAGTCCAAACTTTGCCATTTGACGTTGACGGACTTGTAGAAATCAGCCGGTGAATAATGACTCTTCACCTCTGGCAAAGGAAATCTTAATTTAATCTGCACCTTCCAGACATTTCAGCCACATCTCAGAAGTGACAATCATTGGAAAATGTGATAGAAAAAGTAAAACTATAATTTGAAAATAACTAAAAATCAAGACCAATAAAACGAGCAATACAAAATAAATGTACCTTGAAAATACAGTAAACAAGCAAATATACTTTCATAAGTTTCACAGTTGACAGCTCCTGACATGGCCACTGTTTGATTGACAGCTGGTGTCGTCCAATCGCTGCAGCTCCCAGGTGTAAGTGGGCGTGCCGTGTCCTGGAGCTCTGTCAGGCCACACCCCCCTGCTCCTCCAAATATGGTCACTTCTGGTTTTCACAAAAAACAAAGATGGCGCTGGACAAAAATGCCAAACTGGAGGTTTCAAATCGGCAGCTCGCGAACGCTTTGTCCCCTGACAGACGTGGGCTCCTCCCCCTCCTCAAATTCCTTGTGTTTTTGAAACGTGGATTAGTTTAATCTCTCGTTCACATTCAACAAACTGGGTCATTTAATTTTACAACCAGACTTCAACTCACATTCATTAACTTATTGTTTTCCGGCTCTCGTCCTCAGAAACCTGCCAGTGAACCGAGGAATGTTTTATAATGTTAAAAAAAACCTGAATAACTCTGAAGAGTTGTTTTTACCGTCTTATTAAAAACATGTCGAATCAGCTGCAGCAGCAAATGAAACCTCTGAAAGTTTAGTGTTAAAAGTTCCAAAGAAACCTCTTGAGAGAATGCGTCGGGTGTCGCGCTCCTGATTGATCGGAGCGTCCGAGGACTGAGGCCTCGTGTCCTCCCACTCTGACGCCTGATTGGCTGCGGTCCAGACTCGTTGCTTTCACCCAGCAGCTGCTTTCATGTCTCTGCTCCGGGGGACGGGAGACGTTCGCAGCAGGCGACACAGAAAACTGCCAAAGCTGATTTCTGCCTTCGAGTATTAATTATTGAGACGGTTCCTGCCAGTCATCTGTCTTCTGTCATCTGTCATCTGTCGGCGTGACGACGGGCGAGTGTCGGAACACGAACGGTCTGGAAATCCGTCCAGATCTTCGTTCCGCGGCGAGATGCCTCAACAAGTGCTGATTGGATTTCCTACATGGTGACAAAGTGAAGTGTGGATGTGAGTCACCACCCGAGAAGCAGCAAAGTGACTTTAGTTCTAACGCCTGAACAGTTTTTATACTTTTATACTAAAACTTTCTTACTGTCCCGAGTTCGATTCCTCGAAACCTGTGAAGTGGTCAACCGGTTCTGACTTGACGAAAGCCTCTTACTCGTGATCGCTTGTTATGTTGTAATGAAGGTGTTCTCATCCAGCGGTTCTGTCTGTTTAGGAAAACCTCTTTCCACATTTTGAAATTTACCCAAAAGCCCAAATGTCCCAGTTTTCCAGCAGCACTCAAACGCAGCGGACGTTTATGAACCGTTTTTGTATCAAAAGTCACATTTCTTCTTTATCTTTCCTCATTTCTTCTGTTTGGTTCATTAAATGTCGACCGTGTTTCCCCCAAAACCTCAACATGATGTTTTGTTTTCGTCCTCAGAACATGTTCACATTTAAGAAGCTGAAATCAGAGAAGTTAGACCTTTGTTTTCCTCATAAAAACTACTTGAACCGATTCATCGATTATCAAAAGTGTTTATGAGAATAGAGCCTGAAAGCAGCTCGCTCCCTCCGGTCTCCGGTCGTCGTGGTGGATTGATGCAAATGAGGTCAGCTGCTGCCTCTTTGTCCACGGTGCGTCTGGTGTGTGTGTGTGTGTGTGTGTGTGTGTGTGTGTGTGTGTGTGTGTGTGTGTGTGTGTGTGTGTGTGTGTGTGTGTGTGTGTGTGTGTGTGTGTGTGTGTGTGTGTGTGTGTGTGTGTGTGTGTGTCTCACGGGCATCAGCTGTACGTCAGGCGGCCCGATGCCGCAGCCGCACATTTAATCAGAGAAAAGACAATTGTGTTGGTGTCGGCCTGGAAACGGTCGCTACACACACGGATGTGGAAGACTCGTTTCCTCTGATGCTCTGGAGTTTGATGTGAAGCAGCCGCAGAGTGAATCAGTCAATCGCACGTCGACAACAAGTTGGAGATTTTAGAAATGATTAGAGAAGAAGAAGAAGAAGAAGAGGAAGAAGAAGAAGAAGAGGAAGAGGAAGAAGAAGAGGAAGAGGAAGAAGAAGAAGAAGAGGAAGAGGAGTGTTTTATCTTGTAGTGTCTTTGTCCTCATTCACACTGATACATATATGTATGAGCTGCGTCGTTTACATGATCTTTACATTATTGTAAATGGATAACTTTGACTTTAATGATTTATTTAACACTGCAGGTCACACACACACACACACACACACACACACACACACACACTGGAGGCTCAGTGTGTTTAACTACAGCAGACGTTAATGACTCGCTTACATGTGGATTCTATACTGAGAAGAAAGAACAGGTTTTATATATTAATATATATATATATTATATATGCAATGGAAACGTTTGCATCCACGTGATGGTTTCAGACAGAACAAGGTTTTTCTCAGCAGCGTCAGTCATTAATGCTTAAAATATGAATAGAAAGATTTTAAAACACCAGAAAAGAAAAACAAGTTAAAAAATAAAAAAATTATTAAAAGACAAAAGTGTCTGAAGTACAGTACGTAACCATGGTGGTACAAAGAAGACAAATGCTTCTGTTACCATAGTAACTGATCAAGTACACCTGAGGATGAGAAAAAACTCATGACGCAAAACATCCAGTTCATTGTGTCCAGAGGAGTGTGTGTGTGTGTGTGTGTGTGTGTGTGTGTGTGTGTGTGTGTGTGTGTGTGTGTGTGTGTGTGTGTGTGTGTGTGTGTGTGTGTGTGTGTGTGTGTGTGTGTGTGTGTGTGTGTGTGTGTGTGTGTGTGTGTGTGTGTGTGTGTGTGTGTGTGTGTGTGTGTGTGTGTGTGTGTGACAGATGGGGCAGTGAGTGTTGATTGTCATGGAGATGAGGGCAAACCCTTTAAGTGCACGCACACACACACACACACACACACACACACACTTACTTAGTGACTTCATACAGTGCTGTTAGTCACACACACTCAGGGGGTCGTGGCAGATGTAGTGGGACAGAGGAGGAGGTCATTGTTGGCTTTTTGACTTACACACACACACACACACACAATGAGCAGATGGGATTCTTAAAACAAAGACGACTGCTGCCGCATCGACTAATGAAGAGACTGCTCCGTGATTTTATTCTAATAAACAGATTCATGAGACTGAGGAAAATAAAAGTTGAATTATTTCTTTCTCATGTCGACAGAAATGTATGTTACAATAAGGATGAACTATTTCTGTTGATGTCTGTTGTCTGTGTGTGTGTGTGTGTGTGTGTGTGTGTGTGTGTGTGTGTGTGTGTGTGTGTGTGTGTGTGTGTGTGTGTGTGTGTGTGTGTGTGTGTGTGTGTGTGTGTGTGTAGAGTTGTTGCGTCTGTCACTTCCTGCTCCAGCAGCAGCAGAATGTTTCCTCCGGGGGGGAAGCTCTCGTCTCTCACACTGTCGCCACCAGAACAAACAGCATGTGGTGTGTTCAGACGACTCTGGCCGACATCGTCAAATCACTTTAATTCATGCACTTTGTATAAACATTCTCCAATTTCTCTTTGAGGCTTTTTTTTCTCTTTGTGACCAATGTTCACATGCAAACACTGTCGTGTACATACTGTACACATGAACAGATCAACAGTCCTCGGATTCAATCTACATCTATGCTTCATTATCTCCGCCAAGGAAGTTGTCTTCCTATCTTAACTATCTAACTAAGTATCCAACGTACCTACCTAACTGTCCAACCTACCTATCCAACCTGCCAACCACCCACCTACCTACCTACCTACGTATCCAACCACCTACCATCCGACCAACCTACCAACCACCTACCTACCATCCACCCTACGTACCTACTTATCTAACCAACCTACCTACCATCCGACCTACCAACCACCTACCTATACAACCTACCTACCATCCGACCAACCTACCAACCACCTACCTACCATCCGACCTACCTACCACCTACCTATACAACCTACCTACCATCCAACCTACCTACCTACCAACCACCTACCTATACATCCTACCTACCATCCAGCCTACCTACCTACCAACCACCTACCTACCTCCTTCCTTCAAACAGAAAGTGTTTAAAACATAACCTTCCTTGACGGAGGTGATGAAGTGATAGATGGTGAACTATTATTTCTATGTCTTCTGTCAAAAGATCTTCTTCTTCGTAGAGGAGCATCTTGTGGACATAACCACAAGACATCTGGATGTGTTATCTAAGACCTGCTGGTGAACGCTGAGACGTTTTCGGGGTCAGATGATCTGTTCTGACGTGAATGAAGCGACCGTCTTGTGACGCAGGGAGAGAAATCAGGCCGAATCAATAATTCATCTTCTTGTAGTGACACATATTAGAAGGCCAACACGGTTGAAATTCACATCACTGTGCAGCGGTTGGATTATATATGATACACGTAATAAAAGTGTTTAATTTTTCCATCTCTCGCCCTCCGCAGTGGCTTTTCTGTTGGTTTAATATTTCATCTGATAATCGCCTCGGGGGGTAAAAGTGCTGAATTTACAAAAGACTTAAAGAGTTTACGCAGTAAGAACCATTTCATTTCATCTTCCAAAACTGTAAATGTATTAACAGTATTATTTTTCTTCAGATGTATGTTTTGGCGCTCGACAGTAACTCTGTTAACGCGAAGAGTTTGACCGGACTCAGCTGGAGGGTCTTTGAAAGCATCGTTCGTCTTCTTCGTCTCTTTCAACTGTGACTCTTTGATTTCACACTTTCATCTCCTGTTTGTGTGAGTGTGAATCAGTTAAATCTGCCCTGTGATAAGCCCATGTTAGTTTAAATCACGTCATTATCTTTATTAATATGATGTCGAGGCCAAAAATTAGCATTTTCATCAAACCTAACCTCCGACTGAAAGTCTGGAAAGATGCCTCCACATTAACAAATCAAACTCTTCCTCATATGAGTCAATCAGACAGTATCCCAAAAAAATGTACCCCGTCACAATCAAAAAGCCACACACACACACACACACACATACACACACACACACACACACACACACACACACACACACACACACACCTCACAAGTCGTGGTTTATAAAAGACTGAGCAGATGTCAATTGTCCAGCTGCTCCTTCTGGTGTGTGTGTGTGTGGGGGGGGATTGGTTGCTTTCTACCAGACTCATGTGAGTGCGTGTGTGTGTGTTCCATGAATGGGGGCGGGGCCTAAGCTCTCTAAAAGTGTCCTTAAACCATGTTGAACCTTCATAAGACTTTAATCTCATGTAAATTATAATTTAATTAGCGAATTTAAATAAGGAAGCTTCTGGAATACAGTGCGCACGTGTGTGTGTGTGTTTGTGTGTGTGTGTGTGTGTGTGTGTGTGTGCCTATAAGCTGCTGACTTCACTGTGTGTGCAGGATTAATTTCGTATGTGCATGAGTGGCATTATGTGTGTTATGGAGCGTGTGTGTGTGTGTGTGTGTGTGTGTGTTCAAAGAGCTCCAGGACCAGCAGGGGCCTCTCTGGACACTCAAAGCCCAGCAGGGCAGCAGGTCCCCGGGAACACACACTGGGCAGACCCCCTGAACATGGTCCTGCATCCCTGAACACTGGTCACATTAAATCCTACATTTTTTTCTACTTTCTTTACCAGAGCGAAAAGTAAAAAGTATTTTATTCCACTGAAATTAAAAATCTGAGGAAGTTCAGCCAAGACAAACCGAGGAGCTCTGATGTCAAAGAGACGAAGGTTCAGGTTTGAAAAGTTCACTATGGAGCGTGAAACACACGGCGTCTTGTGCAGGTGTTATTATAGGAAAAAAAGACCTTGCCAAATTTGAAGATGTGGAAGGCAGGAACCTGAAAAACATACAATTAATACATTTATCCTAAATCAAAGAGAACAATCATTCCCCAAAAAAGCTTTTAAGAACAAAATGCAGAGACTTGAAATGATTGAATTTCCATTTTCATCCGATTCAAATGTCACTTAATTCAGGTGCAAGAAGTGTGTATGTGTGTGTGTGTGTGTGTGTGAGTGTGTGTGTGTGTGGGTGATTGTGTGTGTGTGTGTGTGTGTGTGTGGGTGGGTGTTCTCTTTTGTTCTCTTTTGTTCTCTTTATCTTTCCACTCTTTTCTCCAACAAAGGCCCTTTAATGAACCGCGGTCTGAGGAGAGAAGATCTGCCTCTTCACAGTCGAGAGGAGAGAAGAACTAATGTCACATTAAACTCTGAATCAACGTCGGTTCAGTTCATTAAAACCTGCGGTTGCTAAGCGCCAGCGCCTCCTGGAGGCCGCGGCGTTCGTTACGACCGGTTTGAGGCCTTAGGGGGAAAGGTCACGGGGTCGCGAAAGAGACAGAACATCAGTCCCATAAGATCTCTCACGTCTTTAGCGACTCCGTCTAAACCTATTAGAACGCGGCTTGTTGGAGTAATAAAGTGACCGTGTACGTGATTAACAGATTAAAGGAAGTAGATTTAATGTTGAATTTGAAATAGACGTCACCGTTGGTTTGTGACCTGCAGCTTTGAAGCCTTGAGTTTCTCAAAGACTTCTATAGAGTCGCCCCCTGCTGGTCAGTACAGAGAATACAGGCTTCAGGCACTAGTCTCATTTTCCAGACGTCTGTGATTCTTCCACCAGTGACTGTCGTTATGAACTCCGACCGGATGAAAACGTTTCAGTGGATCAACCCGTCTCGTGTTGCGAAGGACGACGTGAACGTCCGACGGGGGGCGTCTCCGGGTCGGAGCGGCTCGGCAGGCGGCTCACGCTCAGTTAAACGTCCGCCTGTGGTTTGAATTGTTCCGTTAATGTGCGCGTGTGGTTTGGAGGACGGTCGGTCTGCGCGTCGTCGGCGTGCTGCGGCGTGTTTTATGTTGCGGATCGTGTGCGTCTGCTGATGTGGGTTTTACGGCCTGTGTTTGAAAAGCAGCGAGCGGCTTCGTGTCGCACCCGGGCCGCGGTTAATGGCGCCGCCGAGCTCCAGGAAACGAAAAGCACCAACGCGAAGGTCCGTCCGACTCCGACTCGTCGCGGTAGAGTTCTGATTTATTTTCTACACAGAACAAAGACTCGGTGCAGTTGTGTTGAGCTGGACGAACACGATTTGAGCCTTTTGCTTTGACTTGATTTCTGAGACGCACGATTTCATCTAGAGCCGAACGGAATTTCATCTTTGACAGTTGAAGCCGTGGTGGTAACGTACGGTGTGAGCAGACAGTCGGGCCGGACCATCGCAGGCCATTTACTGGAACGGAGAGGGTTGGAATTGGACAACAACATTTCCAGAATGGCTCCGCTTGATCTCTACACATTGTTGTTCTTCCTCACTTCCTCGAGTCGTTTCACCCTCTTTGTCCGCAGACGTAGCTTCAAAATTCAAAATGATTAAAATGACTTCCAGTCCAACAGCTCGACAACAGGGAGGTGTGATTGATGCCCCCCCCCCCCCCCCCCCCCCCCCCCCCCCTCGCAGTTAAAGGTCCAGATGAGACACAGACACAGGATCAGTGTAGTTCAGTCGGTAAAGCTGCTCCCAGGACAGAAAATAAAAAAATCCCACAAGTGTAAAACAGAATAAATATAAAGTTTCTCTCCCTTCAGCAGCTGAAAGGTTTTATTTCTCCTCCAGGGAACAATAAGAAACTGTTTTTTTTAGTTTTTTTACTGTTCGCACTAAATAAAACACTAAAAGCTTTGGCGAGGACAAAGACTTCACTGTGCTGCGGCGGCAGATACACGCAACACTAATAACTCTGATATTACAACTGTGACAACAAACACTCGTTCATTGTCGCTGTGCAACGTGACAACAAGGAAATCTGAAACACACAAGAAGCTACACACGAATAATAATAAAAAATAAACTGTAGGTTGATTTTCATCATAAGCGATATATCAGATGTTCAATAAATCTTGATATATTGTTTCATTTAGTCTTTAGAACCTGAAAAAAAATAAATTTGTGATATTTATCTTGTGTGGCATTTCCATGACAAATAACGTTTAATAAGTTACTTATTAACGAGTATCAATGTCAGTAGCCATGGTAACAGCGATACATTGTGCCATGACAGAAATGTATATTTATATTCACACGTCTTCATTGGCTGTGGTCCAGAGGACACTTTTATCAATTGTGATAATAAAATAAATTCTTAAAAAAAATCTTCTTATATACAGTATATTATTTTAGTTCCAATAATATTATGGTTTGATAAGAACAGATGAAACTGTTGCCTGAGTAACTGTGTTCTTGACTTTTGAAAAGGTCACTCTCAAAAGCTAATTTTCATTTCTCACGTAATTTCCAATGTTTCCTGAGCTATACACATTAAAATAAAAATATCTACTAGTTAGTTTGAATGAGTCATAATCATAGAATGAACACAAAGATGGTACATATATCATATAATAAAGCACCGGATGCATTGGGGGCGTGGATACAGTGTGATTGACAGCTCGCACCGTCCTATCGGTGCATGGTTGCAGGTGCAGCTGGACGAGCTGTCAGTCAGACCACGCCCCCAATTCTACGTCTAAAAAAACCAAGATGGCGCTGGTCCAAATACAAAACTCGAGGCTTCAAAATGGCCGCTCACAAACCGTAGGGTGACGTCGCGGTGGGTTTGTTGTATCGTCCGTCGCTCCGTCGCTCCGTCGCTCGACCTTCACGCCGACTTTAAAAACAGATGTGGAGAAAAGTCTGAGCGTCAGCTCGTCTGAAGGACGCGGGGTCGAGAAGACGCCAACGCTCGCGCAGATGTTAATGGAGGGTTCTGCTGTCGACATGCTAATGCTAATGTACGACATGAAAGTCAGGCCACACACACACACACACACACACACACACACACACACAGGTACATGCAGTCACACGCAGGCAGGATGTGATTTAGCGAGTCAATCAGATTGGACTTGACGAGGAGAAGCGTCGTGGAATGTGAATTAATTTAGCAGAGGAAGACGAAGGAGGCGGAGGGAGGGGAGGGGAGGGGGGGGGTTCAAGGGCAAACTGAGAATCCATCTATCTGTAATCAGACATTACCCGTTGTTAATGCTGAAGTATAAGACACATGGCTCGTTGAGAATCTTTTATATTGATTTATTAGTGACGAGCTTTTGGCGACGTCATCGTTGGTGACGAAAGACGTTTGTGAAACTCTCCGGTCCTTCAGCTGCTCGACGGTCCTCCGTCCTGGTCAGTCTGGAGCACGATGGACGACGTCCTGGTCAGTCTGGAGCACGATGGACGACGTCCTGGTCAGTCTGGAGCACGATGGACGTCCTGGTCAGTCTGGAGCACGATGGACGTCCTGGTCCGTCTGGAGCACGATGGACGTCCTGGTCAGTCTGGAGCACGATGGACGTCCTGGTCAGTCTGGAGCACGATGGACGTCCTGGTCAGTCTGGAGCACGATGGACGTCCTGGTCAGTCTGGAGCACGTTGGACGTCCTGGTCAGTCTGGAGCACGTTGGACGTCCTGGTCAGTCTGGAGCACGATGGACGTCCTGGTCCGTCTGGAGCACGATGGACGTCCTGGTCAGTCTGGAGCACGATGGACGTCCTGGTCAGTCTGGAGCACGATGGACGTCCTGGTCAGTCTGGAGCACGATGGACGTCCTGGTCAGTCTGGAGCACGATGGACGTCCTGGTCAGTCTGGAGCACGATGGACGTCCTGGTCAGTCTGGAGCACGATGGACGTCCTGGTCAGTCTGGAGCACGATGGACGTCCTGGTCCGTCTGGAGCACGATGGACGTCCTGGTCAGTCTGGAGCACGATGGACGTCCTGGTCAGTCTGGAGCACGATGGACGTCCTGGTCAGTCTGGAGCACGATGGACGTCCTGGTCAGTCTGGAGCACGATGGACGACGTCCTGGTCAGTCTGGAGCACGATGGACGTCCTGGTCAGTCTGGAGCACGATGGACGTCCTGGTCCGTCTGGAGCACGATGGACGACGTCCTGGTCAGTCTGGAGCACGATGGACGACGTCCTGGTCAGTCTGGAGAATGACGGACGTCCTGATGCGAACATAAACTGAGTAATTCTGTCAACACGAACAAAGCAGTTTTTAATTTCAATGTTTTGATCGGAACATTCGCGATAATCTTGACGCTCAGCGACTGGAGGCTTTTCTCTCTCTCGTCCGTTCACTTGGTGTCGTTTCTCTTCTGTTGCTGCAATGAGGTGCAGTTGTGTTTTACATCCACGAAATCCCAACAAGACTATGAAGTGAACTGAAGCTGCGAGGGGCCGTGGCTGAGAAGGTCTCCTTCAGGGAAAACATCCGAGTGAGGACGATCTCCGGAACGCTCCAGCCGTCGTGATCTGAGTGACAACGTGTTTCACGTATCTCAGACACATGGATTGTTCTTGGTCGTTTTCTATTTCTGCGTAAAGGTTGAACGGAGATTTTGACAGTGACGAACGAGCTCCTGGATCCTGTTCTGTTCACGTCCAGGGACGAACTCCACGCAGCTGAGAGACGACTTGATGGAGACTCGCTGGATTCAAATCTGGATTATCATCATCTCAGTTTGATTCTTGCTCCAGAATAAATGGTTTCTTTCCTTCAGACTCTTCAGTGTGTGGAGAACAGAAGAAGATCCAGGTGCTGGAGTCGTTAAATGGAAAAGAGCAGTCAACCAGAGGGAGCATTGAAATTCAGAACACACACACACACACACAAACACACACACACACACACACACACACACACACACCACTGGTCCTGTGGCTCATTCTCTGTCTCCACACATCAGTGGCAGTAACTTATGAAGATTGAATATCCAGCGAGTGAGCGAGACACACACACACACACACACACACACACACACACACACACACACACACACACACACACACACACACTCACACAACACTGTGTGTGTGTGTGTAGTTGTGTGAAACGTCTCTGTACTTCCTCAGCCGTCAGCTCAAACCTCAGCCTGTGACGTGCGTTCCGATTGGATAAAGTTGTAAATAAATAAATAAGAACAGTGTGTGTGTGTGTGTGTGTGTGTGTGTGTGTGTGTGTGTGTGTGTGTAGTCGGAGCTTTGCTCTGCTTAATTATGCGTGTTTATGTAAATGTGCAGTGTGTTGATGAGATGGTAATGGATATCACAGATTGACTTTAATGGATTCTGGAGGGACCGAGAATTAAAGCAGTCTGTCTATTAAAGGGCTCCGAGGTGAAGAAATACTCTCCTCCTCCTCCTCCTCCTCCTCCTCCTCCGCTTCCTCTTCCCCCTCCTCTTCCTCCTCCTCCTCCTCATCCCTCTTCCTCTTCTTCCTCCTCTTCCTCCTCCTCCTCCTCCTCCTCCTCTTCTTCCTCCGCTTCCTCTTCCTCCTCCTCTTCCTCCTCCTCCTCCTCCTCCTCCTCCGCTTCCTCTTCCTCCTCATCCTCTTCCTCCTCTTCTTCCTCCTCCTTCTCTTCCTCCTCCTCTTCCTCCTCCTCCTCCTCCTCCTCCTCCGCTTCCTCTTCCTCCTCATCCTCTTCCTCCTCTTCTTCCTCCTCCTTCTCTTCCTCCTCCTCTTCTTCCTCCTCCTCCTCCTCATCCCTCTTCCTCGTCATCCTCCTCTTCCTCCTCTTCCTCTTCCTCCTCTTCCTCCTCTTCCTCCTCTGCCAGCAGCCATTTTGTGGCTCCAGCTCTGTGAGCAGACGACGGCTCTTGTGTCTCTTTCAATCGTGGCCGATCAATGATTGTGATCATTTCAGTATCAGATCATCGGACTGATCGGACGAGATGAAGGCAGATGTTCTTCATGTTGCATGATACTTCATAGTTTCTTTTAATTCAGTGAGGTTTGGCTGTTTCACAGATGTCGAGGGTTTGTTCCAGGATGAGTAGAGTAAGAGAGGTTTCTGGACGTCTGAGATATTACAGGATATTTCAGACATATTTCAGGATGTTTTCGGGATCGTTCAGGGACATTTCAGCTTTTTCATGGAAATTCCACCACGTTTAAAGTAAATTTCAGGATGTTTAATAACTTATATATATGTATATATATAAAAAGACTTTCAAAGCAGATTTCAGGAGGATTCAGACTGAACCCTCAGTGTAGATTGGGCCCACAAGGTTTCCTGGTGCTGTACGGAACAAGATTTGGATCATTGTTCAGATATACATATGTGATATTCAGCTCACATAACAACATTAGCTCCGCGTTCGCCTGGAAAAATCCACTGCTTGTGGACATTTCTCAGAAAAAAGACGGAGAACACGGAGGCTACTTTACCTCGAAATGATGTTTGTCTTTATATGTCTTTAGCAGTGGACGACAGAAATAGCAGTGTGTGTGTGTGTGTGTGTGTGTGTGTGTGTGTGTGTGTGTGTATGTGTGTGTGTGTGCATGCGTGTGTGTGAGATGAGAGAGCAGGTACATTGACAGAGGAATTACAGGCTGTCTGAACTCAGAAGACGAGCTGATTACAATCAATAATCTATCAACTGCTGCCTGACGACATGTATTGATCAGAGTGTGTGAGAGACATAATGTTAAATACACAGAGATGAACACACACACACACACACACATACACTCTCGGCTGAGTGTTGACTCCAGCTAATAGGCCGGTGATGTATTCAAACATCCGTCACATCACTGTGTAGTTAACAGAAAATAAATGTTGTCGTCTACAGATAAAAACGCCACTCGCTGATTTGTGGCGTCAATGTCTCTGGAAATGAAACCGGCGGGAAATCGTCTGCGTTTGATCAATTCACACCAACAACTGTTGGATCTGATCACGAGCTCCTCAAGTCTTCGTGATTATTGTCATTTAAGTTTTCAAAAAACAGAAGAAAGACGTGTAAATATCATAATGATGCACAAAACGACATATACTCATACACACTCGCTAATCACACACACACACACACACTCACACACACTCGCAGACAGAGAAGCATATGGTTGGTGTGTGAAGGTCATTAGTTCCTGTCTGCGCTCTTCAGGCTCCGAGTCTTGTTGGCACAACTTCTGCCAGATCGCACCAAATTACCAACAACACCGCGGCGGCTGCCAACGCACACACACACACACACACAGCCCCGAGGGCGTGTGTGTGTGTGTGTGTCTGTGTGTGTCCTCGCCGACCATACGGTGTGTGTAGGAACACACACTCCAGCCTGCCAGTCAACTCTGAAGGATATTAATCAAGAACAATATTTAAAAAATCTCCTGAGGGAGAAACTGACGGTTTGTGTTGCGGATGATTTCAACTGGGTGTGTGAGTGGCGTGAGTGGGAGGAGCCTAAAACCTCAGAGGACAAAGAAATAAATCAATAATATGAAAAATAAGACGTACGATCTGGACGATTCTGGAGATCAAATTAAGATCAAATCGATTAATTGGACTCGAGATATAATCTGATTAAACAATAATACAAAAAAGTGACATCACAGAATATTATACAAGGAAAAAAAATGATGCTGAATTATTTTTGAACATATTGTGAGAAAACTATTTAAAGAAAGAGCCCAGTGAAACCAACCTCTCCGGTCAAGGCCTTTATTTTGGCGGGGTGTCTCCTCCTGGAGCCGCTCCAGCTCTTCCTGGCAGTTTCCCGCCGCATGTCGACAGACGCTCCGAGCGCTCGTTAGGCGCCGGTGCCAAGAAGGCAACGACTCCCGAAGGTCACGGAGCCGTTAGGTTCTCGTCTGGCTCGTCGGGACGGAGAGAATCTTAACGAAGACGACGACGACGTTAACGAGATTCAAACTCAGCTCGGGTTTCTGGCTAATTAAACACAGGTCAAAGGTCACGACAACAGTTTAGGATGAATTATAACAATGAACTTCCTGTTTTTCACTTGTAAACACGTTAACAAAGGAGGAGGCTCATTAGGAATAAAAAGATAACATTAATAAGAAAGTATTTTATATTTTTAAAGACTTAAAAAGAGAAATTAAAAACAGTAAACACTGAAGAACTTTTTAAAGTTATTTAAAATGTTTTTTTTATTTCCTTCTTGGATGATCACTGACATATTCTGATTTCCATATTTCCTTGGGGATAAATTGTGATTTTTCACGTCGTCAGTACTTTAGTTAAGCTCTTGTCAATCTGACGATGTTCAGCCTTTAGCTGGAATTTGTGACTAGCGCTAATTAGCGTTGTCATTGTGAGCATGTTAGCATGTTTATGCTAATATGTAGCTCCCGAGCCTCGAGTCTAAATATATATGATACGTTCATGTATTCATTTTCCAATTAATAATAAATCATCTCATTTTTATTAGAAGTTTTTTTACCAGTGGTTTTATTAGTTTGAGCTTTTTCTGTGAATAAAAATAAAAATATACAATATTAATAAAAAAAACTGTTCAGAAATTTGATATTGATGTTTAAATAATTTGTCAATCTAAATTCCGAGGTTCATGATCTATTGATTTTAACAACATTCGACCCCTTCATACTTTACATAATCTGTTCTCTGCTCAGTTTGTTCAGTATTTAAACATCAGCTGCTTTTATGAATCAAACATGGTTCTTCCTCTTCTTCATCCTCCTCTTCCTCCTCCGTTCTCTTCTCATTACCAGGTCCTCCCTGTCCTCCTTCTCACCCTCTTCTCCTCCGCCGACGTTCCTTCTCTTCCCATCACTCTTCTGCCTCCTCCTCCTCCTCATCATCATCATCATCATCATCATCATCATCATCATCATCATCATCCAGAGGCAGCAGAATCTTCCTCCTCCTCCACTTACTCATTTTCCTCAAGTTTCTCCTCATCCTCTTCCTCTTCCTCTCTCTCTCTCTCCTCCTCTTCCTCGGCCTATAGCAGTGAAATAAAAGATTACGGGCAGACAAGTCATTATTTTCAGTGATGGCAGCCATACATCACTGAGACTGCACCGGAGAGAGGGAGGGAGGGCGAGAGACACCGAGAGACTGAAGCCTCTCTCTCTCTCTCTCTCTCTCTCTCTCTCTCTCTCTCTCTCTCAGTTTATTTCCCTTTTCTCTTTCTCTTCTCTCTCTCTGCTTCGTCCTGTCTCTCGCTCTCTGTGTGAAATTAATGGCCGCTGCACCGACCATGGATCAGACCCAGTGTGTGTGTGTCTGTGTGTGTGTGTGTGTGTGTGTCTCTCTCTGTGTGTGTGTGTGTGTGTGTGTGTGTGTGTGTGTGTGTGTGTGTGTGTGTGTCTCTCTGTGTTTGTGTGTGTGTGTGTGTGTGTGTGTGTCTCTCTCTGTGTGTGTGTGTGTGTGTGTGTGTGTGTGTGTGTGTGTGTTGAACGAAGCCCAGGGTTCTGCCTCCTGCTCCCCAGAGGATAACTCGTCGACATAAACACTGATGAGGAGATTTTTAAACCAATTAAACTTATTTGGCCTTTTTTGGGGTGCAGCTTCCTGAGCGGTCGCCAGGTTCCATCTCAACCTGAAAGATGATTATTTGACATTTTTATTGGAAGCATTGAAGCACCTTTCCTAAACATTTAGAGGATGTGAACAGCTCTCATCCCGGTGCTGAGGAAACACTTCTGTCACTTCAAGATTTAGGAAACGTCCCAAACAAATTAGGCAATTGGACCGCACCCTTCGACTTCCTCTTCTTCCTCTTTGACAGTAGCCAGGCGGTAACGTACAGTGAGAGCGGTCAGGTCTTGGCTCGACAATCATTCATCCAAACAAACTAAATTCACAGGTGAACTCTTTCTTTTGCATGTATCTTCTATGCTTCCTCTGCGTGTGTGTGTGTGTGTGTGTGTGTTGTGGGACATGGAGACGCAAAGAACAACCGTCAGAAAAGACATAGCGCTGGTGACGATGACGACGGGGGGCAGGAGGACTGTGTGTCCGTCTCGAGGCCGACAGGACGTCAAACACCGCGGGCGTGCGACGGTGAAAGTGGTCGACCTCGTCAATAACAGTCAGACGGCACGGTTCCAATCGGACAGATAGTGAACTGGTTTTCTCTTTGGTTTATTAAAGACAAATCAAATAGGTTTGGATCACGGTCGGTCCAACAGCAGACAGGTTGACTCATATTTCTACTGCTAGAGAAAGAAAACCTTTAAGATCCATGTGGGTTCACAGGTGACGAGTAACACGGTGCAGTGTCCTGGTGGAGACAATGCGTTTAGTAGAAATAACAGGTGAACAACCTGTGGACGGAAACGACCTTGAGATCTCTTCATCGCCATGAAAGGACTTTGACGGGGACGACTGTGATTACCCAGAATTCACGGCGGTGCCGCATGTGCGGCGTGTCTCCTGCGCCCGGCAACACAGAACAAACACCGACATCACAGAGAATGTTTGTTTCCTGCTCGGAATCAGTGGATCATCGCGGTGCGTCTATTTTTGGAAACGAGTGTGTGTGTGTGTGAGTGTGTGTGTGAGTGTGTGTGTGTGCGTGTGCGTGTGAGTGTGTGTGTGTGTGTGTGTGTGTGTGTGAGTGTGTGTGTGTGTGTGTGTGTGTGTGTGTGTGTGTGTGTGTGTGTGTGAGTGTGTGTGTGTGTGTGTGTGCGTGTGTGTGTGTGTGTGTGTGTGCATGTGTGTGTGCGTGTGTGTGTGAGTGTGTGTGTGTGTGTGTGTGTGTTGTACAGTTGCTGCTTGATGTCTCTTCTGTTTCGTAGCAGCTGAATCAGAACATTCCACATTACAGTTACATCACAGTTCGTTTCCTTTTGCAGTTTCAGTTCCCAACGTCCTGACGTTTGAAAGTAAAAACACACTTCCTGTCTGATGCCACCACATCTCTACCACCGTCTCTGTGGCTACGTCCACACAAATACATTTGACTTTTAATACTCAACTGCTCTGGATCTTTCGAGCTCCTAAAGCGGAGACTTGTGGAAACACCACAGGCCCCGGTTTTGGTTTCAGAATCCAGAGGTTGGTGGTGATTGGTCTCACAGTCGGTGTCAGGTTCACCTCGTGTGTTGGTCCCTGCTCCACGTTTCCACCAGTTGAAAAATACTTTTGAAACTGAAAGCGTATGATTAAACCAAGGGCGGCGGTAAGACGAGGTCATATCGTTTTGAAAAGACTAAGTGCCATAATCCATTCTGTGAAAACAGTATTTACTATTTCTTATCTCTAATCTTTGCTCTCCAAGACTTAATGCAATTTCCACAAATCACGACACACACACTTTTCCTGCTGATGTGTCGAATTAAACCTCGAAACCTTAAATTATTAATCTACTTTTCACTCCCGCGGCCGATCAAAGGACGAGATGATGCTCTCTCAGTGACACGGGCGATTTGCACAACCGTAACCGTGGCTACCGAATGATCATGAATAAATGTATTCATCGTGTCCTCGTGGTCGTCGTGTCCTCGTGGTCATCGTGTCCTCGTGGTCATCGTGTCCTCGTGGTCGTCGTGTCCTCGTGGTCATCGTGTCCTCGTGGTCGTCGTGTCCTCATGGTCGTCGTGTCCTCGTGGGCATCGTGTCCTCGTGGTCATCGTGTCCTCGTGGTCGTCGTGTCCTCGTGGTCATCGTGTCCTTGTGGTCATCGTGTCCTCGTGGTCACCGTGTCCTCGTGGTCATCGTGTCCTCGTGGTCGTCATGTCCTCGTGGTCACCGTGTCCTCGTGGTCATCGTGTCCTCGTGGTCGTCATGTCCTCGTGGTCGTCGTGTCCTCGTGGTCATCGTGTCCTCGTGGTCGTCATGTCCTCGTGGTCGTCGTGTCCTCGTGGTCATCGTGTCCTCGTGGTCGTCATGTCCTCGTGGTCGTCATGTCCTCGTGGTCGTCGTGTCCTCATGGTCGTCGTGTCCTCGTGGGCATCGTGTCCTCGTGGTCATCGTGTCCTCGTGGTCGTCGTGTCCTCGTGGTCATCGTGTCCTTGTGGTCATCGTGTCCTCGTGGTCACCGTGTCCTCGTGGTCATCGTGTCCTCGTGGTCGTCATGTCCTCGTGGTCACCGTGTCCTCGTGGTCATCGTGTCCTCGTGGTCGTCATGTCCTCGTGGTCACCGTGTCCTCGTGGTCATCGTGTCCTCGTGGTCGTCATGTCCTCGTGGTCGTCGTGTCCTCGTGGTCATCGTGTCCTCGTGGTCATCGTGTCCTCGTGGTCATCATGTCCTCGTGGTCATCGTGTCCTCATGGTCGTCGTGTCCTCGTGGTCATCGTGTCCTCATGGTCGTCGTGTCCTCGTGGTCATCGTGTCCTCGTGGTCGTCGTGTCGTCGTGGTCATCATGTCCTCGTGGTCATCGTGTCCTCGTGGTCATCATGTCCTCGTGGTCATCGTGTCCTCGTGGTCATCGTGTCCTCGTGGTCATCGTGTCCTCGTGGTCATCGTGTCCTCGTGGTCGTCGTGTCCTCGTGGTCATCGTGTCCTCGTGGTCATCATGTCCTCATGGTCGTCGTGTCCCAGTTAGCACAACGGCTATGTGTGGCTCTCCCATCGACATTCCTGTCTGACTGTTTTTATCATTCAACAGTTCATGTTCACGTGCGTGTTCAGAGGACGTTCGTCAGAGAAAGTGGAAGGAAAAACGGGCGAATAGTCGCATGTTATAATAAGTAATAAGTTAGAATAAGCACAAATGATCCCGCAACCAAACTAGCGCAAGTAACACAATGCGAAAATTCACTCTTTTTTAGTGACTGATTCTATGAGCGTGAGAGATTTGCCGCAGCCTGATTGGATGTAAGGACTGTTGGGCCTTGGATTGAGGATTGAGTTCGACCGAGCGACGTTCCAGTGACGTCATTATCCAGTTTGCGTTGGTTTGTTTTGCCCGGACCAATCAGCCGAGGTTTCACCCTGAGTGAGGTTGAAACTCGTTGTTGCTGTTGTGTAGTTTCCTCTGACAGGTCGGTGGTGAAACCGTCCCATCTGCTCGGCCCGGGGCCGTCCGCCATCGTGCAGGTCACCTCCACATTAATCTGACTTAATTAGCCTAACGAGCGTGTTTCTGGGTGGGCCGACAAACGAGGGCGACCTGAGCACACGGGAGCCAGGCGGCCTCACGTCGCAGGAACAGCAAACACAGATTTCCCTGGCAGCTTCTGACCTACATACAGCTCAGACGCACACACACACACACACACACACACACACACACACACGGACACACACACGGATACACACACACACACACACACACGGACACACACTCACACAGAGAAGAAACATAACGACACACTGGCTTTTGTGTCAGATAAAAAGCTGCAGTTAATGTAATCTGTCACACTCACTCTTGTCTAAACACACACACACACACACACACACACACCTAAAGAAGTGACTCGGTGTGTGAAACTGAAGCTCGTCAGAGCAGCAAATCAGTCGTGACTGGTCCAAAAACACCGAGCCACAAACATTTAGTCCGAACAAAAGACATTTCATCTCCGTCCTGTCGGAAGGTCTCAGCTGGAGCCTCGTCGGATCGAAGGACATCACATCATCCAGCTTCTTCAGTCGGGGCTCAAAATGTGACAAGCTCAATGAAATAGAATCAAAATAAAACGTCGCGATCGTGGAAGAAACTGCCCCGCGAGAACAGGAAACTCTGAGAGAGGCAATTTCCAGATGTGGAAAACACAATCAAACCTTCTCTTTGGATAAAAGTACGACAGCTGATCCAGATAAACGAGCAAACCGACCAATGACACGAGCGAAACTTTGAATGAGACGGATTGGACACAAAATTCGTGCCGGGCCACGAATAATGCGAAAACACAAACATTTGCGCCATCGGTTGTAATATTTGAACTCCAGGGAAATTTTCACAAGATGTGATGTCGCTAAAGCTAATTAGCATTGAGATCATTCCAACGTCCGCGTCCGGATATTCTGGAGTTGTGTTCGCGTCCACTTTGAACGCAGCGTTCAGCGTGGTACCCAACTTCAGAGAGTGACATACCTGTGTATTGTTCAAACATATGTTTTAAAAGCAAAGATTATAAATTATACTTATTCAAACTTTATTGAGGCTAACCAGGTAAATCCCATCAAGGTTTTCTCAAGCGACAGCGGAATGTTGACAACATGTTGACATCGAGAACCTAAAATACAACATCACTGTAAGTGTGGAAGCCTCAACTCAGCCAAAGACAAACACAGTTACAAAAAGACTGAGTTTGAAATACCATAAGAGAAACACACAGATGAGAGAACGTGTAGAACATCTCCTGGAGATGAATTTATTGAGATAGAGATCTTCTACATCATTAAAATCATCAATCAGTCCCGGTCGGACCGTCAGCCCCTCCTCTCATCCTGATTGGCTGAACCAACACGCTCTCCGTCTTCCTTCCTCCTGACGAACTCGTCCACTAATTCACTGTCATTTCACATCACATTATTTCCATTTCAGCCGAACACAGAGTCCTTGTTCCCGAGGTCGTGTTCCCCTTCATCACGATTATCATCAGCAGCGCTATCATCAGTCGCTACAACACCGGGACATCATCATCATCGTCATCATCATCATCATCGTCATCATCGTCATCGTCATCATCATCATCGTCGTCATCATCATAATCATCATCATCATCGTCATCATCATCATCATCATCATCATCGTCATCATCATCATCATCGTCATCATCATCACCGCCACATTATTATCACGGCCGTCGTCGTCCTCCTCCTCCGTGACCTTTGACATCCTGCAGACGCAGCTGATTTCACATCCCGTTTGAATCTCTGACGGCTGGTTAGCAGCTAACGGCTAAAGACGGAACATGGTTTTTATTTGCGCTACTTTCAGTGGGGTTTATTTTATTTCCTGTGTGGTTAACGGGATGAATGAGGATCCTGCAGATGCCGTGTGGACGCGAGGGAAATGCACACGCAGCAGATTTATGGGTGGTATTGTGTTCAGGCCTCTTTTGTACCCAAACAATGAATGTACCGTCTCTCTCTCTCCGGCTGCTGCTGCGCTCCGAAGCGTCTCCGACAGTTCCATCATATCCAAACCGACAAACAGGAAGTGACCCTGATTATAGGACAGCCGTATATTAACCGTAATGTCTCGACCCTCACGATTGTACGTGGTGATTCAGTGTCACACAAATAAACCTGAACCGAACTGAAACGTCCCTTTTCTCATCGTCTGGAAGAAGATAAGACACCAGTTCATCAGACTCGTCTGACGGACGCGCTTTTTTCCCAGGATGCAGTTCGTCAGGGGAAAACATATCATCCTGGAAGATATTCCTCTCTGGTGAAAGTGACACTTGGATTATTTCCATGAAAGCGGAACATACATCTCAGACCTCAGTCCTCCTTTCAAAACCACGTGTATTGTAAATCCGCTACACACAGATTCTACTTTTTTCATCTAGATCTGTGGATTATTCTCTGTGACATCAGTGAAAATGTCAAAAAAAATAAGTCATTTTTCAGGTGCTATGATATTTGTATGAGAAGCAGAAAGCTGAGGACGTCTCACTCCTTCAGGTTTCAACGAGACAAAACTCTTGTTTGGTTTAAAACATTTTTAAAAATCGTCTTTTCTGAGTCGACTGATCATTACTGTAGCGATTAGATCAAACAAACTGTCAGTGAATGGATACTGTGTGTGTGTGTGTGTGTGTGTGTGTGTGTGTGTGTGTGTGTGTGTGTGTGTGTGTGTGTGTGTGTGTGTGTGTGTGTGTGTGTGTGTTGTCACTGGCTGCTGCTGGCACTCTCTCTCTCACTCTCTCTCTCACTCTCTCTCTCGGGACAGGATAAAGCTTGAAGGTTGATCTCACATATACAAAACTCCAGAGAGATTCAGATGAAGAGTGTGTGTGTGTGTGTGTGTGTGTGTGTGTGTGTGTGTGTGTGTGTGTGTGTGTGTGGGTGTGTGTGTGTGTGTGTGTGTGTGTGAGGGAAAGAGATAGTTAGATAGTGAGGTCTTCACATTGCTGACAGCGAGTACTGAGGCTACCCATAATCCCCTGCAGGACTGTGGCCATGCGTTGGCGTGTTGACCCCTGAACATATGCTGCAGGGTGTGTGTGTGTGTGTGTGTGTGTGTGTGTGTGTGTGTGTGTATTAATATTCAGTCTGCTGGGGAGGGGCTGCAGACTGGTCTGAGTAAAACATGTGAATTGGTCCAAACTGAACTTTATTATTTTTCGTTATAGATTTATTATTTTTTATTATTATTTACTGTGCTGATTTCACTAACAAGGTAAAAAGCTGTTTATTATTTTCACTGTAAGTATCGAATAAAAGATGAAAGCACTCCACAAGTAATAAAAACAAAATTTAATATGCAAGAAGATTTAATGCACTGTATAAAAATAAAGCACAGAAAAATATTAAAACAAATGTAAGAGTCTTAGTGAAATGAAAGGAGGGAAGGAAACGACGTAGGTAGTGAAAGAAAGTCAATGAGGGACGGAAGGAAGGAAACAAGGTGAGGAGAGAAGGGAGGAGGGAATATCCATCATCCCTATGGCAATGCCCCTCCTCCATCTTCATGCTCCACGGAGCGTGATTGACAGCCACCAACCCCCCAGCACACGCACACACACACACACACACACACACACACACAGACACACCCACCCACACACACACACACACACACAAACACACCCACACACACACACACACACACACACACACACACTCAGATACAGTGGTGACTAAACATAGACTCTAAATATAAACCACGAGCCTCTGGATGTTTGTTGATTGTGTACAGTCGGTGTGTGTGTGTGTGTGTGTGTGTGTGTGTGTCAGACCTCTCTGCAGGTTTTACTTCTGTGAAACATCGTCTCGTTTCTGACGGTTGCGTCCGTGTGATCACACAGATTTTAACGAGCGGTGGGAACACGAGGAGAAAGAGAAAGACTCTGATTTCCTGAGAGTCTCGACGCTTCCGGAAAAATTATTCCGCTGGATGAAATCTGACTGCAGGACTTGTTCCACCGTACAGTCACGTTCAAACTGAGCTCTCCTGCAGCCGCCGCCTCTGTAATCTAAAATCTTTTCTGCCACTGATATGTAATCATCGCCAACACGATGCTTTGACGAACCCGACTGCTGCTCACGACAGTCGGAGCTGGAAACGGTGAATCAGGTTCAGAGTGATTTGAGACGGACGAACTGTAGAAGCCTCGGAGGAGCTGAAGTCCTTGAATGTTAATAAAAGTAATATCTATCTTTGTTAGAGTGAAGATGGAGTCATGATAACTGAGCTAATATAGATAATAATTGGCTAAAGTAATGGAATATTAAATGCAGTTGAGGATGACTCAGGAAGACGGAGACGGGAGAAGTATCATTTACAAGAGTTCTGGTTGGTTACACAGATCAACAAGTGGTCAGTGCATGGCGTCTCTGTGGGCGTATTTATCTCCCTCAGGTTAATGTCGTCATCAAACAGACAGAATGTCTGTCTCCATAAAAAACGCTGTGTCTCGGTACATTCAGGACGAAGGGCCACACTGAACATTCTGAGAGTCAGGACAGATTTTCCTCGACAGATGAAAAAACCTCAGGACTAAAACTCTGACTGTCGACCGGATGA
>NC_061534.1:1197500-1200000 GCF_022379125.1 Scophthalmus maximus
CGAAGGCAACAGTGTGAGGTAATCAGGGTCATAACTATACAATGGGTGAGAGGGGACGAGGAAAGAAGGAAGGAAGGAAGGAAGGAAGGAGGGGAAGAGGGAAGAAGACTGATCAGAATATGACACAAGGAAAGAAGGAGGAACGAATGGAATTCAGGAAGGAAAGAATGGATACGGGAAGGTAAGGGAGGATGGAAGGACACAGAGACATTTGTGCTTAATAATCAGTGGCAGGAAGGGAAAGATATAATCAGAGAAAAAAAGGGGACCTCTCCAATTAATCATTTTCAAAATTACCAACTGAAAACTGATAGTATCATGTGTGGGTGCTGCAGGGAGAGACAAAGAAAACATGACATCGTTTTTTAGAATAAATACAAGGAAGACGTGCAACAACAACAATTTGGAGTGTGTGGAAATTATGCTGTGACAAGAAATGAGGCGAGCTCTTTGGTTGAGAAGCAGAATCCAAACATGCACCGTAAGCGACTTACACAGTCAGTCGACTAACAGCGAGACCCGAACAGTATCCAGACATGCAAATGTGCAGCATAAACGTTTTGTGAAATCAATTCGTTGCAACAGAATTTGTTTCACCGTGGTTACAGCTGGAGCTGCTTGCTGCAATCGATTATTCAGCTCGTATGACGCTGCTGCCGCATAAATTTCCTCCCGAGAAGAAGACCCCAATAACACACATCTCAAATTTGCCTGTGTGCAGCTCTGCAGGCAAGAGTGTCCGTCGGAAAAGCCCCAAAACGACATACGTTTATGTCCTTATACGACTTTAACAGGTGAGACAGAAGTTTGTTTCTCATTTCCAACTAACAGTCAACGACGTTGTTTATCATTGTTACCAATTACTGAAGATAGATGGCATATCTAGACCCCAGGATACCTTAACTTGGGATGGCAACTCATCCCCAACGCGTAGAGAACAATCCACCGTTATCCGGCAGAGAAGCTTTTCGATTTACCGGTCAATCGAAAGAGATCCCGAATACAAGCGGCTGAAATTAGCTTTCTCCGTAGGGTGGCTGGGCTCAGCCTCGGTGATAAGGTGAGGGGTTCGCTGCTCCTTCGCGAATAAAGGGGTTCAGTTGAGGTGGTTCAGGCATCTTGTCAGCACCACGTGGGCACCTTCCTTTGGAGGTTTACCGGGCATGTCCAGAACTTGCTGGAGGGACTACATATCCTATCTGGTCTGGGAATGCCCCGGGATTCCCCAGGAGGACCTGGAAAGCGTGGCCAGGGAGAGGGATGTATGGAACACATTGGTTAGCCGGCTGCCTTCGCGATCTCGGATAGAAGATGGATGGTGGGATGGCATGTCTACACCTTCTCCCACTGTACAGATATGAAGCCATCTTGCACTGGGGACTTCAGTCTACGAGTCTGATATGTTGTATGAGAAATGGAGGATGTTGGCGCCCAACATTTGGACATGAGTTGCTATTTGTCTTATGACCGGGTGAAGAAGGAGAGGGCTTGGCAGGAAGTGAGCAGAGGAAGTTGGACACTAGCTTTAGCCCCAGTTAGAACAACTGCTTTGTGAGGAAATTCCCTCAGCATGAGACCTCGACTTCAAGCTCCTGATGTTATTGTCAGACTGACTATCCTGAAGTTGTTCTACTTGTAGGCCTTTTAATTGCCTTCGGCCATGTCAGAGTTCCAGCTCTGCGCCATGTAGCTGCTACACATATCAGCCCTCCAGCCATTCTAGTTCTAGGCCTCGTAGCGATGCTACTCTCTTCCACCAGACTCTGGAGGTTTGTTGCACTGCTCGTTCGGACGTCAAACATCAGACTAAGCTGTACCCCGGTGACCTTCCACCCCTGGAAATGGTTTCCAGCTGCAGGGCAATTTCTCAACAACATGGAACCAATTTCCGTTTCTTCCTGCTCGCTTTGCTCAGACAAACATCTCCAACAGAAATTCAACCTCGACTGTGGAGAGGAAAAAAATGCATACATCTTAAGGCTCCCTTAATTTGTTGAATTAAAAAAAATACCTTTAAATATGAAGCATGATTATCATTTGTCCTTTAAATAAGACATCAGCGCCAGACAGCATTATTCTATTAAATGTTAAAATAAGAAATGAAAGATGATAGAGGAGGAAAAGGGGGGAGAAGATTAAAGGAAAACTGAGTGAGAAAGGAGGAATTACTGGCATCGTCACTCCTCCTCCCACTCTCATTGATATTTCTTTTCATCCTGATCTTTCCTTTCATCATGCCGCTTTTAGCTGCTGCTTTATTTCTTAATTTCTCTAGGTTTTTTTTGAGCAAGTGAATTGGTGATCAAAGACACGTTTTCACTTCACGCTGCAGATTTTACCCCTGACATCCTCCCGCTGTGAGGACACCGAATCTGTCTCTGGATAGCGTCACTGCGTCTATGATCACATTACACCGCGGCTAATCCACCAGCTTGTAGTGATTATGGATGATCAGCAGCAGCCTCATTGTTCACTCAGAAGGCAGAACACCTGTAACTTT
>NC_061534.1:1202500-1210000 GCF_022379125.1 Scophthalmus maximus
CAGACACACACACACACACACACACACTGGTGTTGTCCAGCTGGTGTCAAAGCCGCATCTCTGGGATCGAGCAGTGAGGCGAAGAGGAAACAGGAGTTTTTGCTCACAAAGCAGTTTTTTTCCAGGGCCCCCCCCCGCAACAAAAAAATCTGACATCAATATAAACCAACAATTTAACGACTTGTCCTATAAAAGAGATCAACAAAATATATATAACTTTAATAAAGACACCACTAAAATGAATAAGATGTGAGCAAACAAACATTATACACAAGGTGAAGACAAGATGGACGCCAACAAGCAAACCAACGGAATCCAACCCCCCCATGACACGGAGCACTTGGTCCGGTCCAATCACCTGGCTCCAGTACTTAACTGTCCTCGGCCCTCGGCCGCGCCTTTGCCGAACCAGGAAGTGACCTCCGCCATGCTCACGGTGACGTCAGAGACAAAGACACAAAGGAATTAACAGGAATTAACCGACTAGGACGAACACATATAACAAAGAAATCAAGTGGTTGACTACAAATGGATTGAGAAATAAGTTGGAAACTACTAATGTGAGCAGGTGAGTGTTGTGGCCGTGAACTGCGACATGAATAACCCTCTTCATATTCTACGTGTGTGTTGTTGTGTTTCGTGACGCTGCTGCGAGTCCGTCCCGCTTCGCTCCGACACACTTTCACGTATCGATATCTTCTCATATCGCAGGGAACCTCGACTGTACGCGATATATAAAAGAAACACCTGACGCTAACTTGACATTAAAATATCTCGTGGCTTCTTTTCTTTTCTTGTCCGTGTGTGTCTTCTGTGGACAAATCCAGCGGCTGGTTGAATTGGGGAGTTTCTCTCTCTCTCTTGGTAATAGCAGCAATTACTGTGGTGGCCTTGTCCCTGATAGTGAGAGATGTTTGGCTGTCGCCCCCTCAGACAAATCAATGTGGACTGTGCGAGTGTGGAAGTTAACACACTCTCGCAGCGCTAATGTGAAATTGGTTCTGCCAAACAGGCTTTGGGGCGAAAAACATAGAAAAAATATCATTGATACACCACTTGTGTCGGGACGTTCAACAGTCCGGATGTGAAAGTGCCGCCGGCATCGTTTGCTCCAACTCGCAATCCATGAAAACACAGAATTGTCCAAGTGGAATTTCTGCCCGGAAACAAAACCGCAGGGAAACGGAAACCACGTCGGTCGGCGTCGACGGGCTCGTATGGAACTCAACACCGAAGGTCCGGACCACGGTTCATGTTGTTACATCGTTTAACGTTTGATCCGGGTTAGTTCGTTAGCACTGCTAACGCACTGCTAACGCACTGCTAACGCACTGCTAACGAACTTCTCTGGCTCGAGGAATTCCGCAGATGGCGGACGACGACGTCACGTCGTGCTGCGTCTAACTTCAGTCACGTCGCCGCTGTCACTCGGGTGACAACCTCTTCACGACCGACCAAAATGAAGAATATTTGGTTCATAAATCAGGTTCCGATGTAGACGTCATACGTAGGTGACTCCTTTCAACCGCCGTTAAAAAGGAAGAAGAAGAAGGAAATGGAAAAACGTATCTACTGTACAACCAATCACACTGAGACCTCTTATCATGTTGTGTCTCTACAACACGCAACAGGAACTCTTCCTCTTCTTCTCCTTCCTCTTCCTCTTCTCCTCCTTCTTCCTCTTCTTCTCCTTCCTCTTCCTCTTCTCCTTCTTCTTCCTCTTCTTCTCCTTCTTCTTCCTCTTCTTCTCCTTCCTCTTCCTCTTCTTCTCCTTCTTCTTCATCTTCTTCCTCTTCCTCTTCTTCACCTTCCTCTTCTCCTCCTTCTTCCTCTTCTTCTCCTTCCTCTTCCTCTTCTTCTCCTTCTTCTTCCTCTTCTTCTCCTTCCTCTTCTCCTTCCTCTTCCTCTTCTTCTCCTTCCTCTTCCTCTTCTTCTCCTTCCTCTTCCTCTTCTTCACCTTCCTCTTCTCCTCCTTCTTCCTCTTCTTCTCCTTCCTCTTCCTCTTCTCCTTCACCTTCCTCTTCTTCTCCTTCTTCTTCCTCTCCTTCTCCTTCCTCTTCTTCTCCTTCCTCTTCCTCTTCTCCTTCCTCTTCCTCTTCTTCTCCTTCTTCTTCCTCTTCTCCTTCCTCTTCCTCTTCTTCTCCTTCTTCTTCCTCTTCTTCTCCTTCCTCTTCTTCTCCTTCCTCTCCCTCTTCTCCTTCCTCTTCCTCTTCTTCTCCTACCTCTTCCTCTTCTCCTTCCTCTTCCTCTTCTTCTCCTTCTTCTTCCTCTTCTTCTCCTTCCTCTTCCTCTTCTTCTCCTTCTTCTTCATATTCTTCCTGCAGTTATTCCACAGTAATCAAACCCGTTTCGTGGAGGAGTTTCTTCTCTAATCTCTTCATCTCACCGACTGACTCTCTCCCTCACTGGATTCTCTGTGACCGATTAAGAGTTTCAGTATTTTGGGCTAAAATTGAACTTTTTCTTTTTTCTCTCTCTCTTTCCCTTCTTTCAGTCAAGCTGGTTCTCAGCTGGCAGGCAGCTGCTGGCACAGGGTCTCACACACACACACACACACACACACACACACACACACACACAGACACACACACACACACACACACACACACACACAGACACACACACATACACAGACACACACACACACACACACACACAGACACACACACACACACACACACATATACACACACACACACACACACACACACACACACACACACACACACACACACAGACACACACTTTTTGGATGCGGCCCAGAGGCTTAATGCAGTCTTCTTCTCAGACACTACCCACGGTGTCAGAGTCTGTGTGTGTGTGTGTGTGTGTGTGTGTGTGTGTGTGTGTGTGTGTGTGTGTGTGTGTGTGTGTGTGTGTGTGTGTGTGTGTGTGTGTGTGTGTGTGTGTGTGTGTGTGTGTGTGTGTGTGTGTGTGTGTGTGTGTGTTGGCCGTTGTCCACCTCCCCGTCACGCGGCGTCTCGTCCCATCAGTTAAATCCCCGGGACGACGGCTCTGTGTTCCTCGCCGCTCGCCCGTTCCTCAGCCGGTGGCGTTAACCTGTGTGAGGTCGACGTGTTTTAACGGCGCGGCGGATTCACGAGCCGACTCCAGGCGACTCGGGCGTCGGCCGCGGAGGTCGTCGCCTCACCAGGAACTCTGGGTTCTGAGTGGCTGAGATCTGAAACCGCCTCTGGAAGAAGTTCGCACTGACTCGGCCCGTGTTGGTTTTCTCTCCGGTTGTGTTGCCGATTGTTGGATGGCGTGTCGTTTGTTACGACTCAGCTGTCTTTGCTTTCATTTTATTTCACTTCTTCCCCGAAGGGGGAGTGACGTCTTGTTTTTGGGGGCGTGTCTGTATGTGAACGCTCGATGTGTTTAAAAAAAGTAATAAAATCATCAAGTTTATTAGGGAATTAAAGTGAACGTAAGCAGATGTCGGTGACGACAAGCAGAGAAGAAAACATCAGCTTCACGTTAGAGATGAAATATGGACGAGGGAAAAAGAGGAGGAGGAGGAGGAGGAGGAGGAAGAGGAAGAGCAGAGAGTGATAGCATCAAACTGCAGGACAATAAGGACAAGGACACAGTGATGAGTGTGTGTGTGTGTGTGTGTGTGTGTGTGTGTGTGTGTGTGTGTGTGTGTGTGTGTGTGTGTGTGTGTGTGTGTGTGTGTGTGTGTGTGTGTGTGTGTGTGTGTGTGTGTGTGTGTGTGTGTGTGTGTGTGTGTGTGTGTGTGTGTGTGTGTGTGAGTACAGATAGAGCTGTCAAGATAGTGATTTACTGACGGAGGGGGAGGGAAAGCTGCCGAAGACGAATCGATGAGAGGGAAACCGTAAAGGAAGGAATGAGAGGAAGGAAGGAAAGGTGGAAGGAGAAGAGTGAAACGAGGAAAGGAGACCTTTAGTCCGGCGTCAGTATTTCTAGACGAGGAATATTAAAATGAGTCTTTGGCCCAAATCCAAAGGAAAAGAGCATCACACAGACGTTCTCTCCTCAGAACTCACTGTGATCATCTCCTTTATCTTCATTGTTCTCTACTTTAACATATTTCTATTTTGTTAGTTCTTTATTTGAGATATTGATTATTTATTCTACTTGGTCTTTATTACACCGAGCACTGCGACAAGAGTCTCGACAGCTCCGTTCTTTTCATGTACGTGTTAATGTGACAATGAATAACTGTCTAGTTATGCTTTAAATAGTTTCTGCCATCTTTATGAATAGTCCATATTTCATTCTCCATCAAGCATGAGCTTTAAAAATTGTGTGAGGAAATATGAGATATGAAAAACCCCTCAAAATATGGAAAATAAGGAAAATGTCATTGATCAGTCTTGTGATCTGGATCTTGTGAAAAGCATTTTTTTTTTACCTTGTTATTGTGCTGATGAAATGACGCTAGTGATCAGAGTCCCAGCACAGAGTGAACACGGGGCCTCTGGGGCCCCTGAGGGTCGAGGGCCCAGCGGCGGTTCACACCAGTTGTGATGATTTGCACGTTTCTTTTCCTCCAAGCCTCCTGATGTTGTTCTGATTTCCTGTACGGTGTATCGGATGTGACACCACCCTGTTGCGCCGCAGCTGTGTTGTCACCATGTTCATGTTTCTACGCCTCTGTTCCTCCCGCAGCCTCGGACGCCTCCACATCTTCCTCCTCGTCGTCGTCTGGTCTCGGAGGGTTCGTGGACTTCACCTTCACGCAGGAGCCTCAGGACACGGTGACGGTGCGAGGCGGCGTGCTGCAGCTCGACTGCCAGGCTCAGTGCGACGTGGCGACGGGACCTGTCGCCATCACGTGGCGCAAGGACGGCGTGCTGCTGAGCGCCGTGGTGGACGACCGGCGGCGGCAGCTGACCAACGGCTCGCTGCTGGTGCAGAACGTGGTGCACTCGCGGCACCACCGGCCCGACGAGGGGGAGTACCAGTGCCTCGCCACAGTGGACGGGCTGGGCAGCATCGTGAGTCGGACCGCCAAGGTCACAGTGGCCGGTAAGAGACTGTGGAATCCATTCCATTTTCTTCCGCTTATCCAGCTGCTCCTGGGGGGATCCCGAGGCGTTTCCCAAGGCCTGATGGGATATGTAGTCCCTCCAGGAAGTGCTGGGTCTGTACTTCTAGGTCTCCTCCCAGTTGCACTTGGCCGGTAATTAACTTCCAAAGGCGCCCAGGTGGCGTCCAGGTGGCGTCCAGGTGGCGTCCAGGTGGCGCCCAGGCGGCGCCAAGGTGGCGTCCAGGTGGCGCCCAGGTGGCGCCACGGTGGGGCCCAGGTGGCGTCCAGGTGGCGTCCAGGTGGCTCCCAGGTGGCGTCCAGGTGGCGCCACGGTGGGGCCCAGGTGGCGTCCAGGTGGCGTCCAGGTGGCTCCCAGGTGGCGTCCAGGTGGCGCCACCTGGAGGCCTGGAGGTGGAGACCCTGGAGGTGGCGTCCTGCCAAGATGCCAGAACCCTCGAGTGGAAATTCATTTAAACTATTTTTTTTCAAAAACACTGACTATGAGAATAAAAGGAAAAAATATTGCAATGGGGAAATGAGGGGAGAAGGGGAGGGGGAGGAGATTTCCTCTTTCAGATTAATGTTTTCAGTAACACCTTGACCTGCCCTTCACGGTTATGTTGGACACAAACACACACACACACGCTCATTGATTTAACTGTTCACATTCATTTCAGAAAACCAAAGTAATGTAATTTAGTAAGTGGAGTGCGGCTCAGGATCAATAGAGTTTATGAAAGACATTAACAGACGGAGCAGTTCAGGGGCTTAAGTGCATCACCTGCACCGACACTGTACCACTGGAGTTCACACATTCCGTGTGATGCTCCGCATGAGTTTAAGGGATTACATTTTTTCTAAATAACTGTTTTCATGCAACAACATAAATTAAATCAGTGCTCACATAAATTGTCCCTCGGCAACTTGATCTTTTTCACCAGGAGATAAATTATGAACATTAAAATCTAAATTTCCTTTATATTTTTTCTCTTACACTTCTGGTGAATCAAGTTCATGTTCAATCATTTTCACGTTTTAAATAAAAGTGGATCCGAGCAGCTTCCCTGTGGGACTCCACAAGTTGGGAAGCAGATGTAATGAAGGGCATTAAATGTTCGTTTTTTTTAATTTGTTAAACTAAAAATATAATTTTTAAATGAATTAAAGCAGAAGTGGAGATGTCTCAGACATTCATATTTGACCATATATAACAAGTCGAATCTTGATATGTATTTTGAAACCTCATGAAGTAAGTTTAAATGTATTTTTCCAGACTGCAGAAGTGATTCTTTAAACCGTTTATTGAGCCTGAATTGAAATTCAATTCATGAAGAGATGAAATAAAACACAAATTTTATGTATGTTAAAGCAGATATGACTAATTCATAATCCAAACAATCCACTCTCTCCACGCTCACAACTAACTAAGTGTTTCAGCTCTGGACGGTCATTTTTAAAAACATTTTCTCTCTGAGATCATTTCCCAGAAAACGTTCTTATTAGTCAGATTTCATATATAGATATTTTAAGTAATTTATACTGGGAAAAAATGTGTCAAATATTGACAGCCGACAGATGGAAACGTAAATGACAGTCTGAGCAACACGCTGATCATTTCTGAGAGTCTGATAACGAGGTCGGGGAACACACACACACACACACACACACTCGATATCACGGTGTGTATCAGCTGCTCGTCTCTTTAGCTTGCTCAGCTCTTTGTGTTTGAGTGTTTTGCTCTCTGGAGTGACTCTCCACCCTCCCAGTCAATTAGAGCGATTAAAGAGACAGTCGACACACCAGTGTGTGTGTGTGTGTGTGTGTGTGTGTGTGTGTGTGTGTGTGTGTGTGTGTGTGTGTGTGTGTGTGTGTGTGTGTGTGTGTGTGTGTGTGTGTGTGTGTGTGTGTGTGTGTGTGTGTGTGTGTGTGTGTGTGAGTGAGAGATCTTGGGCGAGCGCAGAACGATTCACAGTGAGATGTTGCTGAAACTTTGAAATGTTGCTTGTTAGTTCGACTTATGAAGAAACTTAATCAGCTACAAACAAAACACACACGAAATAGAAATATTAATAATAACAACAACTGTATTCATAATGATGGCGGTGGTGATTCAATGTGAAACAATTAACCCATATTCCAGTGTGTTCAATCAGCTCTCCCTGCTTGTCATTCAGAGACACACACACACACACACACACACACACACACACACACATACACACACACACACACACATCACATTACACTGCAAAATGCTAATGAACAGCAGCGGCTTAAAAATTCAATTAGCAGTCTGTGTGTGTGTGTGTGTGTGTGTGTGTGTGTGTGTGTGTGTGTGTGTGTGTGTGTGTGTGTGTGTGTGTGTGTGTGTGTGTGTGTGTGTGTGTGTGTGTGTGTGTGTGTGTGTGTGTGTGTGTGTGTGTTGATGACTGTAAACTGGGAATTAATTAGAAACACTGAACACTGAGATAGAGAGGGGGAGAGTGAATATTAATATGAATATTGTT